>NW_010159145.1:0-37030 GCF_000695765.1 Mesitornis unicolor
CCGGCCCAGCCCTAAACCACGACAAGGTGACAATTCTTTAGCAAATACTACATAAACACCTAGTTATATGCTCCAACTAATGAATTCAAAATACACCTGTTCCAGATCTGATTTACATTATCCAGTGATCAAGCCATGCAAATATCTGATATCAGAGATCCTCAGATCTTGTCAAGGGTGGGAGGGAGGAGGTTATAAGGAGCGACTTTGCTTGCACAGGTGGGATGAATTTGCTTAAGTAATGCATTTTCCATATCGTAGCCTGACTGTTTAAATAAATTTTCAGCAAGCTTTTGAAAATTTATGAAGAATTTAAATGAAGAAAATTACCTTAAATGGCCAGCTAAACTGTGGCTGGTTTCAGCATTGTAGACGTCTGGTATGACTGCAAATACTCTGGAGAATCTATTTTCGGTTGTTCTGTGGTGTGGAAGCTGGACATTTTTCTTTGCTTTGAATCAAACACTATATATGGAGCTTAAGAGGACTAGAAGAATAGAAATGGAAATCTTCAAAGTGTCTGAGAAGTGATCAAAAAGTTAAAGGAGAAAAGAGCATAAACTAAGAAACAAAAGATGAATTAACACATTAGAGCTAAGAATGCTGCAATTGTGTTGAGGTTCAATCCAGGACATGTGGTGCTAGTTACAGAGAAGTATCTATAGTATGTAGCAAAGAAGTAAATGTAGCTGCTGCTGTTCAGTGTGATTTGTATTCCTGGTCACTATGCAATATAGTAAGAAAAGTATCATGAAAATTTTAAAGAAGTTGTTCCTAGGGAACTGCCTTTGGGCAAGGTGACACAACTGTTGTACAAGTACCTACATTTATTACTGGAAAGATATTGAAAAAGTACATTTACTACTCATAACTTGTGTTAAGTCTGATAAACGCATACCCAGTGCAATCAAATTAACATTACAGTCTATACAGAATACTGGAAACTATATGGAAATATATCGTTTCCTATATAGACAACTCCAAAACTCAATTTGTAAAATAACAAAGCCATGGAGCACAATCTACTCAATTGCCTTCACTGTCTCTGTCTTAAAAGATGAGTTTGAGAGGCTTAACAATCTCTGCATTACATTGTGTTTGGCTCAGAAAAAGGAGGTGCATGGTAAAGTTGAGATTTTTTTTTGTTTGTTTAAAGAAACAAACAGTCTTCTGAAAGAAATTAAAGTCCAACCTGAGATCACCACATGATTGCAGCTCCAGCAGTACACGCTGGGTAGCAAGGCAGCCTGAGGCAGACTTGGGCTCTTTGGGCCCCATACCTTTAGCTCTGTCCAGAGGCACAGAAGAGCCAGGACACATCCCAGGAACTGCAGTCCCTAAAGCCTCCAGTGGGAAATGCAACATACCAGTGAGCCTTGAAAGCCTTTGCATTCTGGTCTGTGTTGGAATAAAACTACAGTAACCTCCTCATGGCTACCTCACTGTCGCAGAACTAGGAAATCTGCCTAAAATTACCAGTGTTGGGAATTTTTTGACAAAAGGTACACTAACCCTACATCAAATGCAGAGTAATCAACTGCAAGCAATGCTTTATGTAGCATTTGTTTTAAACAGATGTCAAACCAGCATGGCACTGGTTTACTATTGCAGTTAGCATGAGTCCAAACCACACTGAGCAAAAAAAGACTAACAGCAGCTCTTCTCCACCTGTTGGGGACATGTGATTTCATCAGATTCACTCAAGTGAATCTTTAGCGAAGTGAATCAAGACTTTAGTCTTGACTAAATCCAAGCCCTGGTCGGTTATCACAGGTGTTCAGCCACCCTACTTGACAGCATCTCTGGTTGTGTGCTTCCCTTTAGCTCAGTAACTGGAGTAATAAAATATATGTTTGGTTTACTGCATCTACGTAGGTGTTAGGACTCCCCTGCAGGGCTTTCTACTTATTCCTGTGTCTTGCTGGAAGCAACTTGGTTCATCATGGCCTGCAGTGATACAGCCTGGCAACAGACTTATGCTTCTGATTACCCTTTCAGTCCTCAGGAGAGGTGGCATTTTGGTTGTAAGAGGATTTTTTTGAACTGCAAAAATCTGTAATACCAGTTAAAAACAAGACTGCAAGCATTCTGCTTCGTTCAGCTCTGGCCCCGCATGTTAGATTTGCTCATTCAGAAAGCGTATGTCAATTAATCACAAGTATTTTCCTTTTCTCTGTTCAAACCATCTGCATGTAGTGTATTATATACATACACTACATGCAATCTGGTTTTCTGAAAACTTATGAATATGCCTAAAATATAAGTAAAATTATGCTAGTTTTTAAAAACCAATTTTTAAAGCATGTGATCTTGTCTGTCTCTGGCATATGTTTTACCCATTCTAACCTTTAATCTCTTTAATATCTCAGTCTTTGCTACTAAAAATTCCCTAGAAGTCTCACACAATTTAGTCTTTCCTTACTTTTAAGTATTTCTTCTTCTCCACCCTATTCCAAGACACTGTGAGTTCTCAGATTTTCTTGCCTTTCTATATCACCCTCTTTCAATGGGACACTATTGCTAAATAGCAAAGTTCAGTTTGGTTTCAAAATCCATTTCTACTTTCCTGTTAAAGACAGTCTTGTTGACTGTAGGCTGTTAATTGTTGATGTGTTATCATAAACAAAAACTGCTCAGTACAATTATTTGCAAAACTGCCAGTGTGTTAGGCCTGCCCAGTTATCAGGGCACTCACGAACTTTGCATACTTTCTGACAGATTATCCACTTTCTGCTAAAATCTCCCTCTTCTTCAGCTGTTACTGTGAAGTGCTTAGCAAATAATTTCATTATAGGTTGTTTTTTTCTTCCCTTAAAAGCACCTTACTTTATTTCCATAAAAGCAGGAAATAAAATCATATTTTCATCCAAATTCATGACCTGAACAAGTATTGTAAGACTTTCTTTTCAACATCTACTGTCTGACAATACTAATGGCAATCAATGAAATCATTAAGCGATAATAATTCTTTTGCAAATAGCTTTTTAAAGTTCTTTAATAAAGAGATAAGCTTGATGTGAAGTTCTGTTTCTTTTTGCCCAGCCTATGTCAGACTGTGAGAAGTACAAATGATTGTGATGATTCTTGAGGCAATTATAGTTCAGATAGAGAGGGTTATAGTATTGATATTGCATGGCCGTATCATATATTACTGACAGAATGGAAAAGTACATTTTTTTTTGGGGGGGGGAAAAGGCTTTCATGTGAAAAAGGAAAGTACAAAAAAAAATACCAAATTTTCTCTACCTATGTGCTCCCAGAATTTAGAAAATAGGAAGGGCAATCCATTGAAGATTTCCTGCAGACCTGGCTTTTTTTGCCTAGAGAGTTGCTTGAACCCATTCATTCAGCCAACCACTAGCTGAAACAAAAAACCCTTTCTATTTTTAAGCTGGTATAGGATAAAACTGGTTTTGTCAAAAGAGTTTCTAATATATTAATAGTCTCAGAGTATGAATTAAGTTTTGTAATTAAATGAAAACAGTAAAGAGTGGAAGGGATATAAGCAGGAAAAACAAATGAGTGCAAACTTGTTAAAAGTAAACAGACTGGATGTTACATTTCTAAGAATTCAAGGAGTAATATTTTGGAGGAAATTTGCTAGAGGGACAAAATGGGACAAATTCATTTTAAGTGAAAGTTTACATGTTTATGGAAGAGAGGATGTAAGAAGATTATTTGCATCCAAAAGGGAGTAGACTTAATATTCCAAGGGAATCTCATCAGTTTTATGTTCTTATATCACATTAAAGAAAGCTGTAAGTTAATTGGGTGCATGATTTCTATTATGCAGTTGCTGAAGCCCCAGACATGAAAAAGTGTTAAGTATTTAACCCAAGAAAGTCTAAGTTTGATTTTGAAAGGGATAATACTCAGCACACTGCATAGTTGGAACTACAGTCTAAAATATAGAAAAATATAAAAATGAAACGCCATTTTTCAAGAAATTGCTATTTAGGAACTTACATCCCACTTTCTTAGATAAGTAAGTCACTACTAGGAATGGGATTTATTTTCTTAAATTATCTGGTTGCTTTTGAAATCTGTAGTTATTAGTTCCTGTAAGTGCATGATCAGAGAAATTCTTTTTTTATAAACTATTTTATGAAAAGCTCAACAGAAAATGATAGATCTGTTCTTGAAGTATTTCTAGACTATATACTTCCTGGGTTTTATGGTTCAGCATATGACTTGATGTGATGTATCAGTTCCTTTTCATTCATCTAAGAAATCAGATTCTGAAATCATAGAATCATGGAATTTTTTAGATTGGAAAAGACCTTTAAGATCATCATGTATAACTGTTAACCTGGCACTGCCAAGTCCACTACTAAACCATGTCCTTAAGCACCACATCTACCCATCTTTTAAATACCTCCAGAGAAGGTGACTCCACCACTTTCCTTGGCAGCCTGGTCAAGTGCTTGACCACTCTTTCAGTAAATAAATTTTTCCTAATATCCAATCTAAACCTCCTGTGATGCAACTTGAGGCCATTTCCTCTTGTCCTATCACTTACTACTGAGGAGAAGAAACCGACTCCCTATCTCACTACAACCTCCTTTCAGGTAGTTGTAGAGGACAATAAGATCTCCCCTCAGTCTCCTTTTCGCCAGACTAAACAACCCCAGTTCCCTCAGCTGCTCCTCATAAGACTTGTTCTCCAGACCTTTCACCAGCTTCATTGCCCTTCTCTGGACACACTCCAGTGTCTCAGTGTCCTTCTTGTAGAGAGAAGCCCAAAACCGAACACAGTATTCAAGGTGTGGCCTGTGACTACAGGGTCTCAATCACTTCCCTACTCCTGCTGGCCACACTATTCCTGATACAGGCCAGGATGATATTGACCTTTCTTGGCCACCTGGACACTCCGCTGGCTCATGTTCAGCCAACTGTCAACCAACACACCTAGGTCCTTTCCTGCCAGGTAGCTTTCCAGCCACTCTTCTCCCAAGCCCATAGCCTCACAACTCATAGTTATCTATCTTGCTACAGTATAAAGTTGGTACCTTCAAAAGAGAAGCACTCTAGATATTTAAAATATTAAGCAGTTTTGCTATTTCTATGTTTATTCCATTCATCAGAACAACACATTAAAGTTTGTTACTACTTTAATAATGCCAGTTACTACTGTTATTTTTTAGGCTAGTTTTGAATTGACAGTTTAAGCAAATTGTTGGCTTTGCTGACAATATTCCATAAGTTGCAGCTCAGCAGACATTTACCACATTTATATGCTTAAATAGCACAGCTTGTGATTCTTTTTATAGCTAGGCAAGGCATGATTTCTTAAAGGAAGCTATGGAAAAACAGAAGTAATTAACCCAGGTTGCAACCTTGCATAAACGCTTAATTGAGAATAGCCACAATGAGGGAGCAAATAAACACTGTATCAGTATTGGACTCTTTTTCCTGTGAAAAGGTCTGTTTCTGCTTGTGAGTTTCACTGTGCTCCTTCCTGCTCTCGTACATCTGAAGGCGAGCAGTGGAACCCCGAAGGAACATTTTCTCCTGGTTTCACAGCTTAGTTCTATCTCCTACAGACAACAGCTGGCAATTAATCACAAAAATCCTGTTCCTATCCAGACACAGTTATGTTCCAGGTGTCTTTCTGCAAATTTAGGCTGTGAATGAGATTATGTCTGCCTTTTTTATGTTGCTTGCTCTATTGGCTTTACAGCACAGTACCCCTAAGTGGCCTGTTTAAGTCAGAATTCAAACACAATAGTTCACTGTTGGCTTTTTAATGAACAAAGCTGAAACTGGGCTAAGATTTAAAAAATATAGTATCAGGGAGCACTTCAAACAATCCTGTGTAAACAAAACTGCAGTTCAGCAACCATGTCAGAGGAAAAAATGTTTTACTTAAAATCATGCAGAAGACAATCACCCAAATTTTCACTTTGCAATGCCTTTTAGTGGTCTATGAGTACTGGCTCATGATTTTGCTCAGAGTGTCTGTAAAGTGGTAGCACTGATCTTTGGAAGTCATTTTTTCCCCCTTTCATCGAGGTTTTCTATGATCATGAGCCAAGAAGGACTTGGTAGAGCTCAAACTGTGCCACAGATATCACAAGGCATATAAAACAGCAGGGTAAATGGTGGACTGATGACAATGAGATTGAGAGTATGACAGGAGGAGAGGAAAGGGGAGAGGGACCTTCACCAGCATTTTTTTTATTTTTTAAATTGGTAGTTCCCCTTAATACTTATTCGTGAACTAAGATGTAGTACATATTGTACTGGCAACTTCTGCTTCAGGTATTCAGTAAGATTGCTGAAGTAAAAATTCTTTAGAGAGTTGTTGTCAAGTGTTTTGATTGAAATCATGTTGTTTTAAACAGATGCAGGGCCATATTCTGCAAGTGCTTAATAGCTTCACTGAATTTACCAGGAGGCAGTCTCATACTGGTATTAGTCAGGGAGTGTGTAGTACCTTCTTCAACATGTAGTCAAAATAAGAAGTACTTGGCTCCATAATTGGCCAGGGACTGCTAAGGACGCTGAAAACACCTCTTGCCATAGGCTTTACTCACAGCCCCTTGAGAGTTATTCTGGAGTTGAATGCTGAAGCAGGGAAAGGGAACACTTGTTATGAGGTCTTCCTGGATTATGTACAATGATAAGGATGTTTGTATCTGATCTGTTCCTACCACTGGCATGATCATTACATAAAAGCTACTAGATACAGCTACTAGATACTCTCTTGTTCACTGCAGTACGGTAGGATATCATGCCTTGAACTGAGGTTTCTAGGACATAACCCTCTCTAAACAGTGTATGTCAATTCAGCTGACAGAAGGGCAAGATGATAATGTGACAGCAAACAAAGGGTTTTATATAATATGATACCTTTAGGGTTTTTCATCTTCTTTTAAAATATGAAATATATAGTACTGTGTGTGATTAGCATTTAGTGTTGGAAGCAAATTTTATCTCATTGAACATAATGGTTGAACAATACTGTCAATGAAAATAATTAAGTTAAAATAAACCACATATTGTCAGAGCCCACATGGTCATTTTTACAAGAGCTGATATGCAGGGTTAATGTTGCTGTTTCAAAGGTAATGCCAAAACTGGTTGGATGGAATTATAGTAGCAGCAACATTTAGTTTCAGTAAATTAATTATAGTAGCCACTAACGTTTTAGATTTTGTTTCTTTTTCACCGTATAATTATTTCATTAAATAAAAAGAAAAGAAATAGAGGGCTATTAATTAAAATAAAATGGAAGACTTAGGATTTGATACACTACTTCACACAATCCTGAGGATTCAAAGGTCTTCTATTAAGGGGCACATTCAAGAAATTGTGTGCAGCTTCCCCACTGTGGCAGCTCACCCACAGCAAAGACAGCGTGGCTTGCATGGGCACGCTCACCAGCAGAACTGATGAGTCGGCATCTTCATTTTTAGCAGGTGCACAAGTCCAGAAATCTCATTACTTTCTGACAATGTTCATGATAATGATAAAAAATGTTATTATTGTAGATTACAGAGAAAAATATTGAAAACTGCATGGGGAAGCTATAATCAACCCTCTCCATTTCTTTTATTATTAATGGCATTATCGGTTAAATGCTGCCAAAACACACAGGAAAAGAAATTCTCTGCCCCAAAGGACTTACAGTCCAAGGACCTGATCCTACATACTGCTGTATATGACTGTACATAGACATACACATGCTAGCATGTATTTTCTGCTTGCCTGTTGACTAAAATGCTTAAAATTGATGTTTATTCAAGAAAAGCTTCCACCTATATCAAAAGTAATTTTGATAGACTAATTGCAGTCTATTTACTAATAATCTAAATTGATAGACTATTTTTTGAGTACTAGCTAGTACTAGTATCTATTTAAAAAAATATAAACTGACTGGCAAGTATATTCACATATATCAGATTGCAGGTGTGTACATCTGTCTAATAAAACAGGCATTTCCAAGTAGTACTATGGCTACTTATTTCAGCTATTCAGATAATGTTTTTTTCTTTTCTAAATCACTTGGTTTTGCTGGCTTGTTAACTTCCTGAATTTAGATTTTGTTATATGATTTCTACATTTTTCTAATGTTCCATTCTAGTGGAATTTCACCTAAATAATGTTATTTCTTTTTACAAATCTATGTATGAGGCCAGTGGAATATTTTCTTGCATTCTGTAAAGAAAATCTAAAACTAAATTTTATTTAGCTGATACAGCATTCGAACGTTACATCTCTGAGTAAGGGTTCTGAGGTTGAAGATGTTGTGTTTCTGCAAACCATAACAACTTGCCCATCACAATTTGAGGATGAATGCTGTATATTCTGTCCTTTAGACAAAATCTCATTAAGAGAATAGTAGTTGTGTAGAACCAATTATTTTCTTACTTCATAGTCTTTGTTCATGGACAAACAGACACTGTAGTGTTCTTTAAGGAAGACTTAATAAGCTTTTAGTATAAGATAGGAGTGTAAAAGCAGAGAGGAGTAGCTCTGTCAGACAAGAAACTTGAGTATACCATAATGATTTTCTTTTGAGCTGTGCTGCTTAAACAACATAGTCCTAAAATACATAACTGTCATCATTCTTCTTAGCTTTCATATTCAGATAAAAGAAAGCCCTGTGAATAATCTTGGTCTTTCAAGAAACTTTTTTTAATTTATTTTTTTTCCTGTAAATTTTCCACCTATGGAACATTGCCTGCATTTGGTCTTATAATGACCTTTCATTTGGTGAAATCCTCAGTCACACATTAATCACTTCTTATCTGGACTATTGCTATTCCCTCTTTATAGTCTTTATAAATCCTTATTATCTCAATTTCAGAAGTACGGAAGTATCACAGCCATGCAGTTCTGTCTGTCTAGTAAATCTCACCATATCAGCTTCATCTTCCAGACCATTCCTTAGCTTTCTACTTGGACTGACCCTCTAATCAACCTCAAAAATGTGTTTTTCAAAACATTACATAAATTATTCTAATTCACTATATTAAATTGTTGTCCCACTGCATCTAACTTTGCTCTTCCATCTTTGCTCTGTAATTTGAGCTGACTACTAAGGTCTCATTTGAGCTAAATGAGATTGCCCATCTTTGCAATGTCTCTGTGTCCTCTCTGACTTTGTCATTTTAAATCTCACATTACTTTTTCTAGCAGAGGTTGCTTGATTTTTTGCAAATTTGTATGATATTGCTTTATACAGAATTTTACTTTAGAATTTGACAAGATGAGACTGCAGAATAAAACAAGATTATAATCCTCTGTAATTTAATGGTTTCTTTCATTTTATAATGGATGATTTAAGATGACATATGATTTCAGTACATCCTTGTTTACGTGAGCCTCCCATTTAATGGTCCATAATATTTGTTCTTTTTAATCTCCAAAATTGAAATGTGAGTGTACCTTAAAATTGCCTATCTAAAAATATAAAATCTAAAGCTGCATGATGAATTTGAAGGTTTTCAATTTGGTAAATGGACGCATTTTAAATGTATCTACTGTATTTATTTTCTGAGCCTTGGGCACAAAAATAAAAGAAGGTTTGAGCAAGCAATATTTTTTTTTATTATTTCTGCATGAATGTTTAAAAATCTTCAACTCAAGATATGAAACAAATCTGATTAAAATTCTCTGGTATGAAGCATGATATATGTTGTGAGAAATGCTGTCTAGAAGGAGAAACAAATTCAAAGAAAGAAATTAAATACTGATTCTTAATTCCAATGCTAAAATCTGCATTACCTTTTCCTAGTACAGAGAGGTTTGTGACTAATTCCCCTCCAAGCTGAGTAAAGTACCACTTCTTTGTTCATAAAAGCAACAAAACTTTGCAAGTTTATAAGAATGTGACATTTTAGTACAGACTGAAAGAACAGACTTATGACAGTCAAACCCACCTTATACTGATGGCAAGCCTTAAATTTATCCCAGCACCCTCTTTTAGGCAAACTTAGGCTGGGAAGCTCCCTTTCTAATAAATGGAAAGGAGAATACCCCTGGAAAGGAATGGAAATGCCTCTGCTTTGAATGATCATTTGAAGGATTTTATTTCATTCTTCCTACTGACCACATTCTGAATATTATATAAAAAAGTACAAAAATTCAAGTATAGGTATTTTGTTTGAGGGATTCTCATCTGTGCCACAACTAGGCTGATTTATAATGTGTGAGCTCTGTTTTCTTTCATTTTGTAAAAACTTTGACTTGTAAACTGAAGTAGGAAGTTATTGCACTACTGCAGGCTCTTCCTATGGTTTTACTGCCCTGGTTATACATAGTTTTACAGGAGAATCCTTCCTTTTAGCAGACTAATTGAAGGGATTTTTTTGAAAACCTGAGTTATGAATTACTGTGTGATTTAACTTCAGGAGCTCCTCTGTGAGGTCCAGTTTGAAGAAATAAGGATGCCACAATCCAGGAGACTGTACTTATGAAACACCCTGACTTTTCAATGAGGTACAAAACGTCACATGGTATATGAGAGCTGTCAGTAGAAAAGTAATAGAGAGAAACAGAAACAGAAAACAGGGACAAGGTCAAGTCTGGAATATTTCAGAGACTTAGCAAATGACAAATGAGTGTGATAGAGTAATGAAGGAATAGATTCCTGGAAACTTATTTTATAATTAGAATATGAATCCTGAGTATCTGGTGGACACTCTTCAACTACAGCTAGGTTGACAGCTTAAATAACTTTTTGTATTCTTTTCATATAATGGCAAGGTCACCACAACTTCTCATGATCAAATTGCAATATGGCACAATGAGAGTAGTTGGCTGTTCACCATTTCTTTTGTAATTTCAACTCTCCTGACTAGAAGGCAGAAAATTGGACACAAAGTATCTCAACAAAACGCAAAAATTATCAGAAATCAGAATTGTGTAATTGTAATTGTGTCATATTTAACAGAAAACTGGATGCAGTGTCTCTGTAATATTTAAAACTGATACCAGAGGAAATGAGGAATTGCAGAAGTAGAAAGAAAGAAAAAAGGGCAAACAGAATAATCAATATGGTACAGTATCTGAAGGTCTTTTCTACACATAAAAAGATAGTATATATCATACAGGAGAGAACAACAGTGATAGATTGTAGTGGGGTCCCCAAAATTTGGCAGACAGAAACTGAGAAGAGGTAGGTCCTATCATCCCAGCATCCTGCAAAAATGAAGAGAAGGGGAAATAGCAACCTGCTAATCTGTACAAGACTCTGTCACTATATTTGTGCAAGACTATATCACTGTAACAGTCATAGCAGGTTAGGACTAATGCCTCTACCAAAGCAGAGATCTCTTAAAGCACTGTAGCAAAAACAGCTTCTGTGGCTGAGACACTTCACAGATACATCAGAAGTATCTGATATGCTTTATGCAGTGCTCTGCATTCAAACACCTTGCCTTAACTACACATTAAATATATATCTGTGTTTAGCAAAGTCTGAAAGTCTATGACATTAGCACAATATCACCAACAGAGTTCTGTCCATAATAATCCTCACAAACTTTTGGTAAATACTACTCCTCAGATTAGCTTTCCTGCAACTATCAGCAATGTTGTGCCTCATAAAAATCTGACATAAAAAATTTTATTGTGCTGCTACTGGGTTTTGGTATTGCTCTGCCTTGGACTGTCTGGACTGGTTTGTTCTGCATCTGCACTCATCTTCCCTAACAGCCAGCAAACCGCAATATGTGCTCACAAGTTTTCCTTAGGAGATGTGGCTATTTCCAGAATGAGAGTTTCTTTATTAAGAAATCTTGTCTTGCTTCCCAGTTACCAGTTGTCTTCTCAGTTGTTTCCACTCTGTGTAGCTCTTTTATGAAATGCAACCAGTTTATAAACACTGCAGTAATGACATTTCACCTGTTGCACTCATGATAAGCATCTATGGCATATGTTACTCTTCACAATACTGTGCAAACTTTTACTAATATAAAATAAAAACAACTTCACAAAATCTTGAGGGGACAAATAGATCACTATTAAAGACCAAGTAAACATTTTCAGGTATAACATTTCAAATGTGTGTATTTTTATACAAGGTGTTTATTATATCTATAAGCACAAGCATTTTTTGGAATACATTGGCCACACTGTCAGTTTTTCAGATTATGTTTCTGTTTGTGAAACATTTACTTCATTTCCTCAGGTGCAACTGAGTAGTTGAGGATGTGAGCTTTAACTTTTGAACATTATTGCTTTTCCTATGTTGCTTGATCTTGTTGCTGCTCTGCAACTGGGTGAATATCAATACTGCAATTTGTGAAAAAAGATTAAGACCTATCAAGGGTGTTGAATTTCTTAAGGAAATAAAGTACATTAATTTTAAAAAGAGGAAACAGTTAATAAATATTAATGGTTATTAATTAATAATGGTTAATTATTATAAATGGTTATTAACAGTTATTAATTATTATGGTTTTTGTTCAGGATTGTACAGGCTTTACCTAAAGCATCATATCTAAAAATAAAATACAGCTATTGCCACATTTAATTCAATTTGAAAATCATTTCTCTAGCCAGACCTGCACAAAGAAAAACACATGTATATATTGTCCAGCTCAAAACCAATATGCACATATCTTAGTCTGGTTTATTAAATTGTTTTCCTTCCAGGGATTTTGGGAAGTCTCTCTCTCTTTCTTAAATAATTTTCCTTTGCTATTTAAAATTCACGAAATGTTTTGAATTTACGGATCTGTAAATGTCTGTCCAACTCATATCCATTGACACTACAGTGTTACATGTGCTGTCTCCTCCATGGCAGGCTCATGCTGTGATCAATTTAAAGTTTATGTTCCACAAGCATCCACTGAGGTCTGTTTGTAACAGCCTCCTCATGCACGTTCATGCTGCTAGACATCAGGATATTCCTCACATCGAGTTCCTCACATCGAGCTGAAGTAAAGAACCCTAAGTGCAGTTAGGGCTACTTTGATTTTAAATCTATGTATCTCACAGAAAGTCCTGGATCTGGTTTTATATCTAAAGCACGAAGAGGGTAAGAGTTCTTAACAGCTGAGATTGGGTATGATATGGGTCAGGATTTTCAGGTGTCTCTGAAAAGCTGACAAAGGAGCAGATAACTGGATCATGATACAGCATTGTGAAGCAGGCTGATGCACAGAAAGACACCGGAAAATTATGATAGAGGCACAAAGCTGTAGAAGGACATGTGAAGGACCATGTGTCACGTTCCTCACCTACCCCAGCACAGAGATGGGTCTCAGCATCCATTTCCTTCTTGTGTTGGCACTCTCCAACAAATAGCTGGCAAAGTAAAGCTTGCCATTCTTCTAGGAAGGTCCCTGAAGATGTCTTTCACAAGGATTTTCAGTAGCTTGAACTTGGCTTGGGTTCATCCTTGCAAGGGAAATGGGACTGCAAGGTGGCTGGGCTGGGAGCTTTGGCATCTTCTGGGGCACTCTAGGAGCTGAAGGTCCAAATGCAATTAAGTGTAAACAGCTTCAATCTGATGCTTCTGAAAGAGAGATGGAGGAATGCACCTCCTGCAGATAAGGAGAAGCATAATCAGTCAATATTTGTACAATTGAAAATGTTCAAAGCAATAACATGATGAAGAGAGAGCACAAGTAAACTAAAAGATTCCTGTTACCTTCACTGGACTTGGGACTGGTCCCATAAATAAACCCATTTGCTGTTGTTGCAAGCTAGACCCTTTTGAATTTTGGGCTGATAGGTGCCTATTGTTTACATGGGCTTGGAAGTCTTGAGGCTTATCACAGAGCTGCATATGCTTTACATTTCCCCATCACGCTCTGTGCTGTGTTGCAGCTCTAAACAATTAAAGAGTTTACAGCTTCGGTACCCTAGGCATATGTCAAATCTCACTTTTAATTATGACATGACATTCAGCACAACGAAGTCAGCCGATAGATCAGGATTTGTCCCATTAATTTTCTAAGAGAAGCGTAAGCAAAAAAGGGAAGATTTACTAAGAAGGTAATTTGTTTGTGGCTTAGCATGGTGTCTAGCATTGTAAGCGATAATTCTATTTCATTTTGAGTAAAGCAGAAATAAATTGTTTAGTGTATAGTAAATGCTCAAATGGGTGTATTATGCTATGCAGGTGTCTATTTTGTTCATGTCAGAAAAAATCAGATTAGCTTGTCTAGTAAATCTTACTTAACAATAAAGCTACACAATGACTGTCATTAATCATTTCCATGTTATACACGCATCTTGTAAAAGGTATATATATGCTTGAAATTAACCTTGCATGTATTGTTTTGTTTTCATAGCAGCATGTTTTACATGTTTTTTTCATTTCCAAATGGAGAAAAAAACAAGAAGTTGCTTTGCAGCTGGGCTTTTTGTTTGCTTGCACAAAAGACAGTACAACCTTGTTGAAAAATTTCCTCCAAATATCTGTACATATAAGGATCTTTTCAACACACATATTAAATGGTTTTACTATTCATGCTACCTTTCACCACAGCCTCGCTTTTCCAGTGCCATGCATAAAAGAGTTTTCTTTCCTATTCTGACACACTTACAACTGAGTATGAATAACAAGCACAAGGGAGCTGAGGAATACACAGGGGTAAGGACAGGACCAGGGACAGAACCTGGACTGGGTGGGTAAAATGGCTGCAAAGGAATGATTTCTTGGTTAAAAAAACATTGTGGGAGATAAAACAGTCCTATAAGGCAATGATGTGGAGGATGGGAAAAGGTGCTGTGATGGTGAGAGCCAGAAGGAAGCTGGAAGAACTCAGGAGCTAACAAGACAGTACTGACATCTATTTAGGCAGTGCTTAAAAGGTTAAAATTTCAGTAGTTGGCTGCATCTTAACCATTCTGGGATATGCTTGTGTTTTGTTGAGTCTGTGGTCAGAAGAACCTAAAGGTGAAGAATATCATCTTCATGATGATTCCACAGGGACAGTACTTGTGGTAGCATCTTCAAAGATCGGTAAATATTTCACCAAAGTAACTACGTAGCAAATGATCCCACCTACAAAGTGTGACACTGCTACAACTGGAGAATGAATTCAGGAGGTAAAGTCTGCAACAGGGAGGCAGCCCGAATTTTAGAGTTACATTCCAGTGCAGCCTGAAAGACAAAATGACTAGTGATAGTGATCTTTCTTAGTTTAAGGGCACGAAAATGCTCTTCTGTCTATACCTTGGCACAACAAAAACGGAAAGCAAGTCAGTGGAAGAGCCATAACTAACTGCTACTATCAGAGCTGCAAACTTTGAACAAAAAAGATATAAAGCAAATGTTCAAATCATTAAGGCTTTAGTTAGTAGGGTTTAACTGTCCCCAGCATGTTTCTGTGTCACTAGGAAACACGGTAATACCCAGTGCATGTATTGAGGAGGAAGATAGTGAATGGTGTGAAGCAGTGCCTGTGAGGGCGAGTTCTGCAGCGCACAGGCTCTGAAGCCAGCTTAGCAGACATTGAAAGGAAAGGCCATGTCCTGCACAGCCATACTTACCTTGAGCTCAGCCTCCCCTGCAGCGTGCTCCCTGGGGTGTCGACTGTGAAAAAAGGGGTGCTATCAGTGTGGTCTGGCTAGGGTGAAAGGGGCAGATGCTGGGCTGTTCAGACTTGTAGACAGCAGCTGTTTTGGGTTACACTATTTGCTGCACAGGGTAGAGGAAGCCAGGAGCCTCGCAACATGTGAAGGAACAGTTTGTCTAACATGTAGCTTGTTTTTCACAGATGTGATGTAGTGGGAGCATTTTCCTTATTTCCTATGAAAACACAGGAGGCCGCCAGTGGAGTAGCAGCTGCATAGCATAATTACTATTAGAGTCAATCTCAAATGAGGTCATAATAATAAGTATCATAAACATTGTAAAGTACATTGATGGTCTCCTTTAACATCTGTAGTTTGCTCACTACTTGTGGCAATCACTCTATGGCACAGAAAAAGATAAATATTTTTGCTAATAAAAATAGGTCTAGATTTTCTCTGTTTCCATCTTTCCCATTCTCTATTCCTACACTAACTCTTTTAAGCGTTTTTGAAGTAATCTGCTATTCAGATCCTTTTTGTTAAGGCCCAGATTCCTGCTAAGAAAATCTTACAGAGGAAGAGGGAGTAAAAGACCGCTATACAAGGCAGGCACTGTTTAGCAGTAGAAATTCTTAGATTCTGGCATAACTATTTCTCTGTAGTAAATGTATGTTTTTCATCAGCCTTTGCTCTACCATGTGGCCTAATCTTGATATTTTGCCCAACATATTATGAGCTCAAGCTACCATTTCTTTTCTTTGTACAAGCCAGTAATAGAAATGCTAGAGCAAATGGTATAACCCCAGTGGAAAACATAGATCTGTTTCATTGGTTTATTAGTTGCCAATGGGAATAAACAGATTTTCTTCTTTGAAGAGCTCATTAGCTTCTAAGAAAAAAAAGCAATACAAAAAACCTTTATGACCTTCTAAATCTATTGGGACCCAAAACCAAAATTTCATTTAGTATTTTTGGGAACGTCTGCTGACCTTGGCTTTGACAAACCATTTGAGCTGTACTTTAGGCCACACAGCTTTAGACGCTTACAGTTAACTTAGAAGATAGCTACTGCTGCTTGTGTGCAAACATAAAAAAGGGCGTTGGTTTAGAAAACAGCTGCCTGAACTTCCAGGATGAAGTCCTTTATTAGATCATCCCTATTGCTAGCTTTTCCCTACTGTTTGAATACTTACCTTTTCCTCAAGGCTGGCCAAGGCAGTATCTATCTTGGTCAGTGTAAGGCACCCACCAATATTCTCTGAAAACTTTATCTCCATACAAAAGTGCAGTGTATGCAGGAGGTGCAAACTGAGAAGGCAGTCACATGCTAGTGGTCTTGTCTATAGATTGAATCTCTAGAGGGAATCCTACAGAACTACTTTTAATCATATTTAGAATACAAATAATTTTACAGACTAGAAGAAAAGCCTGTGGATGAACAGCACATATTGTGAAAAGGTGGGAAAAGAATTTTTTATTTGGAACCAATTTTACTGGTTCCATACCACTTAGAAGTAATGGTTTTATGATGAAGAGTACTATGTAGAAGGAATCAAGTAGTTAAACTTTAATGGAATTACTTTCATCCAAAATGTATGCATGTGAGCTTGGAAGTGCTGGCAAATTAATTAAAATTTTCAGACTTGTAAATTCAAGTACTTGAACAAATTTTGTAAAGTTTAATAAATAAATTTAATTGTACTGCTAAATCTAATAAATCACATTTTCAAATGTATTTTAAAAGCCACAAATAGTAATTGACAATGTTTTTAAGTCTGAATTCAACTTTCATAATCTAGGCTAGGTAGTAATTCCATACCTGAGTTTTCCAGTTAATTACTTATTCAATCAAAGAGAATAGTATCAAAATATTCATAATGAGCTGTAAGCTCTTAAAGAATATTTTTTTCCATACTGGCAGAACTGGTCAGTGAATATAACTTCAGGCTTTATTGAGATATAAAATGGCCATAGGTAGCACAACAATTAGCAGTACAATAACAAAGTCATGGTAACCTCAGGGTTCAGATTGCTATCATGACTATCTCTGTGTCATGTGACTTGTGGCTGCCTTACACTCCCAGACACTTGACTCTGCTTAGACATAACTGTTAAAAATAAAATTTCTATTACTGGAGTTTCACTTCAACTACTATTCATGAGCTTGTTTGAGTTTCATGTCCAGCCCTTCTCCTACCACAAACATTGGAAGTTTTCTACATATGTAGTCTTATCTTCACTGTGAAAATTACCTGTAGCTGACAATATGTCATCAGTTTCTTGTTTAATGTAATGCCATTGGGCATTATTAAGAGAACCTCAGCAGTGAGGATTAGCAGAACAGGATCGTGTTCATCAATTGTAGAGAAAACACATGAGGGAGAATTTACCTTCCACATTTGAAACACATTTTCTTCAGTAGTGCTGATATTTTTTCCTGTCCCTTTCAGGATAGTGACAGGATTGTGTTCAAATTTAGTGACACAGCTCACTGACAACTATGGGTCATAATGAAGTAGAACCCTTGGCTCCTTTACGCATTTGCACAGTCACTAGTAATAGTCAAGGATATTGTTTGTAGACCAAGCAACCTTAACTCTCAACTTCCACATATGTTAAAGAAAGCATTTACCTTTCAGAAAAATAGCATTTTGCAGCATGACTCTCTGTGTAAATACAGTAACACTAGGGGATTTTAAACATTTTCATAAAACATAAGCAAGCATGATAGTACAGAAATAGAAATTATTATGTTAAAGACGGAAACAGAATTTCACTAACTTACTGCTGCCAAGTCAGGGGAACTTCATAATCTTTACTGAAGAATCCTGCAAAGCCCTCACCTACGATATAGCAGGGCTAAGAGGAAGGTCTTTAATATAGAGTGAAAATCTAACCTGATCTTTTGTGTGCATGTGATACATGTGTTACATGTTTGTGAATTACAAAACAACTTTTCCTTTTGAAACAGGAAGCAGAGCATTTGGAAGCAGAAAAACAAAGGCAAAATGCTCATTACATTATTAATCATAGGAATGTGATAGGTTACTTTTGTGGTTGCATGAGATGCTATCCAAATTTTACTAAGTAAAGGTGTTTCTAGCAGAGATCAAGAAATGCTGTTGCTTTTCTACTATGCAGAGTGAGATCCCACCTGTAAGGAAGATGGATGCAAAGTGAAACAGGTGATGAGATTTTTTGACAAATTAAATAGGAAGTGTTTCACAAGAGAATAATAAATGGTCTTTATAATTTTGCCTGAATTATTCCAAATGAGAATGCCATATAGACACATCAACTATTACGGCAAATAATTGTAATGACACAAAAGCAAATATAAATCATCATTATTTATAAGCTAAGTGTTTTTAACAATCAATTGTGCAATAAATCAACTTTCCAACAGGAATAATGATAGGAAAATACACTATTGACCCTTGTAGTCCTGTGCTTTTCAGACTTCTTCTTTCCTGTTATAAAGAGTGTAGTTAGTGAATTTGTATTTCCTCCTTGCTAATAATCTTGTAAAGTTTCTTCTTCATAGTACATGATACTTCAAAAAGATGAGAAATAATTTCTAGTCTGAAAGCCTCTATGTAAAAATACTCAATCTAAAAGAAAAAAATCAGTAAGGTTGAGTGAAGAATTGTCACCAGAATCTCACCAAGTTGAAGGTATCTTAGTGCCTGAAGGAAGAACCACAAGTAGAATTCCAGGGATGTGGGACTACACCTGTAATTGGCTGAGTTTTCTGAAAGCGTAAAAGAAGGACAAAAAGTGAAAGGTACCAGTTTTGGAGGTATAACAATCTTAATCAGGAGACTAGTACTAGCATACCTTTAAAAACTGCATATTTAAGGATTTCTTAAGGTGCTTACATCTTTCCTGGGGCTGTGTCATGGCCACTAGGCAATATGGGACACCCCTTTTGTCACTTGGGGTCAGTTATCCCAGCTATGTTCCCTCCCCAAAATTGTTGTGCACTCTCAGCCTACTTGCTGGCAGAGGAGTATGAGGAGCAGAAAAGGCCTGGACACAGCATAAGCACTGTTCAGCAATAAGTAAAGCATTGCTGTGTTATTAACACTGTTTTCATCACAAAACCAAAACACAGCACCACACAAGATACTATGTAGAAAATTAACTCTATCCCAACCAAAACCAGTACAGTCTGTCCATACTTCTGTCACAATTTCAGTATATATTAAAATATTTAACTACTCAGACATAGCTGTCAAAGAGTAAACAGAGACAGGTACTGCCATTTTGGGCATGGAAACTCAGTTTGGGATGGTTTCCAGCTTAAAAAAAAAACAAAAACAGAAGCAGCAGATGCCTTAGCATTTCTCTGTCACATTTTGAGGCTGAACCCTGCAGTTGGGTCTCATGGGCAATTCCTGTAGAAGTCTGAAGTACTTTTATAATCCATGTGTGAATTGCATATATATATAAGACTACTCAACTTTGATAGTATGGCAAGAAAGTCTCACCTTCTTTGTGGAATGAGGAGTTTATTTCTTGAGTCATGGGCATCTTCACTGAATCTACGTAAGCTTGACAACATGATCCAACAGAAGACTGCACATTCTGTAAGTATCTTATAGGTTCTGTTATTGCAGTGTGACATCTTTTTTGCATATGCTAAAAGTAAGGTAACTCAGTTGTACTTTTAAATCAAAATTAAAATTTGAATATATTAATGTAAAACTGGGTCACTTTCTCCTGCTTATTAGGCTGACTGCACCAAGATTCATCAAGCATAGGATGTATTATCATCTCAGCTATTTTTTGAGCTGCTGCTGCTGTTGCCTCTTTTCCTGCTGGGCTCCTCCAGAAATCCTGATGCCAAACACAAACTGCTAAGCCAAACAGAGTATTAATTTTGGTTCCTCTCCGCACATATGGTATCTCATTAAAATTAAGGTGTTGGGTTCACTGGAAGTAGTGGTCCAGTGGTTCAATGTAACATTTTCATTTCAGGTGCAGTTTTTGAACATTAACATTCACTTTAATGATAGACACAGACATCACTTGTTAACCAGTGGTACATTGTAAATACACTAACCTCATTGTAAATACACTAATCTCACTACCTTAACTGCATACTTTATCTACATTATTGACCATCAGGTATCTTCGGCCTTTCTCAATTGCCATCAATTATTCATAGCATTTTGCTGTTAATTCATAGTGCCATTTTAAGAACTGTTTACAACTCTGGTTGCATGGCATATACCATGGGTGAAGTTCTGACCAAATGAAATGACTGATGAACTTCCCTTGCTTCAGTATGTTACTGAAGGTATTTATTTTAGAGTTTTTCAATTTCCTACTATAATTAGCAATATTTAATTTAAAATTAAATATTTAAATAATCTTATTTAGTTGAATAGAATATCTCTACCTGAGCTGCTCAAATGTAAAGGAACTTACTGCCCTGGGAAAGCCCTGGGCAACTGTTGTCCCCATATGAACACCAGCTCCTCAGAACAACTTCAAAAATTCATAGTTTCTGTAAGTACCAATGAAAGAAATAATTAAGGTCATTATGGATCTTGCATATTTAGTGTGTCTTTTTGATACAGGACTGGATATAGCAACACTGGAGTATACAGAGTCCACATTCTACATAAACTCCAATTAGAAATTACCCTAATACACTATGATTTAGGACTTCCTTGTTATAGTCTAGACCATTTGCCGATCCAGACCAGCTATAAACAGCTCTGAAGAAGATCTGGTTTTCTGCCTATTAAGTAATTGTTAAACCAATGTACTCATAGCTATAAGTTCAATACTACCTAATAATCCATTTCAAGACTTAGCATAGCAGTGTCCTAAAGTATCACAGGAGATAACTAGACTGTCAGTGACAAAGATGCTGGTAAAGACTGTGTTTTATGCCACAACTGTTCAAGAAAAAATATATGAGCTTTCTTTTCCATGACATCTGTAATGTCTCAGTGAATGACTAGTTCCAAGTAATTGTCTACTTTTGGGGTTGGTTGAGAGTTTAATGATGAGGAATTTTTGTTTTACTTGGATAAACGCACTAAAATTCAGACTTGACTTTTGGCTTGCAATGAAAAAGGCTGGCTTCAGAAAGGACAGATGTTTCTTTGGCTTGAGTTTTGGTCAACAGTATCTCTTGATGAGACTCTAGAACCCCTGAGAGAATTTCAACCTGATAAATAAGCCAAACACACAAGTTGCTTTTGATCAATGAAATTACTGAGAGAAAGCAAGATAGCACTTCATTTGTAGTTAAAACTGGTAAAAACTTACTTTAGTTCCTGTTTCTCTGTGCACTGACAAATTATCTCATTACATACTAGTTAGCAAATATTCCTTCTATGAGAGGACACGTCGTCAGAGCAAAAATACCTAAATCCTTGTTTTTCTCACACTTTGTGTTGTGTGGCACAATACTGCACTGAGCTTTAATGCTTGTTTGCCACTTCACAAAAAGTGAGAATAAAGAGTGTAAACCCTAGCCATTGATGTTGATTGAACAAAAGGAGTTATAACCATAGTCTGATGTGACAGAAATAAATCCAACTTATAGTAATTATTGATTTATATATTGAAATATTTAATTTACTTACAGGCTAAGAACAATCTTCTGGGTCTTCTATTCCTATTTTCAAGACAATTTCTGATACTGATAAAATAGAAGTGTTTGTATCAATTACTCAGCTTTACATTGTAATTCACTAGGTACAAGACCTGTAGTCATCTTGTCTCTTTTGTTCAGGACACATATGCAGGTTAATTCATGTGGAATGAAAATAAGCAGAATTATCCTTGTAAAAATGCATCAGAAGAGCTAATGGCATTGTCCTATCTTCCATTAGTGTGGGTTGTAACTGGGAACTCTGTCCCACAGCTTTCAGCTGAGAGGATTACAGGGACTGTCAGCAAGAGTTTCTCAGAAAGCAAACTTCCGCAATGTTCAGCTTTCACTTAATTTCTGGATGCAATGCAAAGTTTGGGTTTATATTCTGGTTTTGGTTTTGCTTTTAAATGTCTATCTCCTTAATTTCTTTGATTTCTGTGTGACTCAAAGACAGCTACTCTCAGAAGAGGGCTATGATGGCAGATGAGAAAGTCTTCAGTAGTCAAGCTAAGACTGACAGTTTATTCATGAGAAATTGGAAGCAGGGGGATCTTTTGTAGTTAAAATACCCAGATGGGGTTATTGTAGTCTTTTGTGAAGATGTTAATCTGTATCTGCATAAATCCTTAAGAAATTTCCATTTTTCACAAAAGGAACTCAATTTGACTATGCTAAATTGTAATAATTACTAGGATAATCATGGCAGAACTGACAAAAGCAACGTATTTCATTGCCCTCTGATCCATGATGTGTCTCGTGTTTGGGTTACATATGATCAAAGCCCTGTATTTGCTGTGCCTATAGTGAGACCAAAGAGTCTAGACTTTTGACATAAATTTTAAAGGATAATACTCAGGAACTCTCCAGTTCTTTCTGTATGAGATTAGACAAGGCTGCCTGCATGCAGTCCTTTTCCTGCATGAGTGGGTTTGCCATGAAGCATACCTTCCAGCTTCTGCCTTGCTTGTTGTACACATCCCGTTTTGGAGCAAATCCTGCTGTTCCAGTGTGTTTTACTTGACTTTCACTTATTTAACATCTTCCAGTATTAGGTCTGCTTGCCTCAGTTGTTATTACAACTTTTCTTTTTTTTACTGTTTGTTTCTTTGTTTTTCTTCCTATTCCCTTATTCACTCATACCATCCAGGGAGCCCTCTTCTCTTTGTCAATGAAGGAAAATCTCCATCTGACCCTTCTTCCTTACAGCCTTCTGTTTCAATTTCTTGTCTGATATTCCTCTGCTTTTCCCCCCCTGGGAACCTCAAGTAATCCTCTTTCATGTTAATTATCCATCACATTCATCAGTTGCGGAAGGAGAACCCGTGTTTGTGTTCAGGTATATCCACAGACAGCATGGATGCTATTACTGACAGGCCTGTGGCAGGTTCATATGCTTTGGCACTATTCCTAAATTTCTGGGTGAAGGAAAGGAACACAGGGCAGGATTTCTGCTCTTGGTAACCTCCCAGGAGCTGCATTTCAAGCCTATGACCTAGGTTGTCTTTAGTGTCTCTGTGTATCAGTCTGTTAAAGCGGATCCTCTCAATTTATTACAAATTCCCTTACACACTCAAAGGTGAAGATTCCATTTCTTCCTCCCAGCTGAATAGTAGAATGTTATTTTTCTTCGCATATGTTCCTGTGTGTGTATATCTGTCTGGTCCAGATGCCTTTCACAATCACTTACTAAAACCTACTGAAAGTATTGTATTTGGGGGTGTGCCTGACAAAAAATATTCATGATCTCAGTGGATTTAAAATTGTTCCTGGTACCCTTGTTTTTGTTGAACATAATCTAAGGCAAGCTTCAAATATATGTCCAGAACAAAACTGGACATTGAGTTCACTCTGACTTTCATGGCACAAATTCAAAAACTTGTTATGATTGAAGGGGGAAAACAGGAATTCACACAAATATCTTTCTGTGTAATTTAAGCCACACCTCTAGATTGTTCCTGGCACCCCACAGCTGGAATCCTCAGTTCATACTCAGAAAAATACAAACTTCTTGGTATGCCTCTCCTCAGACTGTGAAAAAACACATTATGCTCACTGCTGATTCTGTGTTGTTGTGGATTAAATGAAAATGGAATCTTTCTAACCAGTTCAGATTACCTGTTACCAAACAAAAAAACCAAACAAACCACCACTGCATAAAGCAAAACAACTTTGGTATGGGAAATTGAGGTAATAAATCTCCAAGATAAAATAACTTCATTTCTCACTTAAGAACTAATTTGAAACAAATAACGTGTTAAACAAAACAAAACAAAAGCCCAATCCCATGCTTCTCCTACACAAATTGGTTTTGAAAAGACACCAGCAAGTACCAGAATTCACATATACACTGATACATGAAAGTAGCTGGTCTAGGAGCATATTGTAACTCATCCTAGTCACTTGCTGTTGTAAAACTGAGAACTAAGTTCTTAATTTAAGACAACTGTGGTGAAACATAATGCAATATTAGTTTCCAGGTGGTAACAGTGAAAGGAAAGAATGATAGCCTCATGAGAAGGGATAGAGAAAGATCTTCCAGAACAGAAATGTAATTGATTAGTAACTGTGATAAAATATATGCTCTATGTAACTCTAGTTGAATCACTGTAAATAGCATCAAGCTGAATGGTGCAGGTGACATGCTGGAGGAATGGGATGTCGTCCAGAGGGACCTAGACGAACTGGAGAGGTGGGCCCATGTGAACCATATGAGGTTCAACATGGCCAAGTGCAGTCTTGTACCTGGGTAGGGGCAACCCTTGTTATCAATACAGGCTGGGGGATGATGTGATAGGGAGCAGTCCTGTGGAAAAGGACTTGGGGGTACTGGTGGACAAAAAGCTGGACATGAGCCAACTAGGCATGCTTGCATCCCAGAAGGACAACCGCATCCTGGGCTGCATCAAAAGAAGTGTGGCCAGCAGATCAAGGGAGGTGATTCTGCCCCTCTACTCTGGTGAGACCCCACCTGGAGTACGGCATCCAGCTCTGGAGCCCTCAACACAAGAAGGACATTGAGCTCTTGGAGCAAGTCCAGAGGAGGGCCACAAAGTTGATCAGAGGGCTGGAGCACCTCTCCTATGAAGACAGGCTGAGAGAGTTGGGTTTGTTCAGCCTGGAGAGGAGAAGGCTTTGGGGAGACCTTATTGTGGCCTTCCAGTACCTGAAGGGGGCTTACATGAAAGATAGAGAGGGACATTTTACAATGGCACATATAGATACAATGAGGGCCAATGGTTTTAAACTAGAGCAGGGTAGATTTAGATTAGACATTAGGAAGAAATTCTTCACTATGAAGGTGGTGAAACACTGGAACAGGTTGCCCAGTGTGGTGGAGGTCTCACCCTGGAGACACTCAAGCCCAGGCTGGATGGGGCTCTGAGCAACCTGATCTAGTTAAAAATGTCCCTGCTCACTGCAGGAGTGGTGGACTAGATGATCTTTCAAGGTCCCTTCTAACCCAACACATTCTATGATTCTGTTTCATGAAAATAATATTGTTCATTGTCTCAATCTTAGTCATCTTTTTTTTGTTTGTTTATTTTGTTTAGTAAAACAACTTTATCTCTTTTCTTCAGTATTAATTCCCTATTTTTCTCCCATGGATTGCTTAGGCTTTTGGATAATGAAAATCAGTCTGTCCCACAGCTGTTGAAGTTAATGAAAAATTCTACCATCTGAGTGGCTATATAGAAGCAGAACAATCTTTACTGCTGGAGGGATAGCAACAGTTTTCCATAATGTTCAAGCTACCTGCTGTTTTACTCCTAGCTATTACTACCAATCTAATTTTATGTTTTAGTTCTCTGGCTTCCTGACTCTTATGTTAGTTATTTTTTCGCTTCAGACTATCTTTTAAAGTTCTTTTAGAATTGATGGCTTCCAAAAATTCAGTCTTTCATTGTCCCTGACAGAACACATATTCTGTTGTGTTTTCTTGACAGTGTTGAATTTCCATGGTGTTTTAAGATACCCTTTCACTATATTATATGTTATGCCTAAGGTTATGCATTCCCTCTCTGATATTTTTAAGAAGCTTGCATGCTGACCCGAGTGACTGTAATTACTGATTTTTTAATGTAATATTGTGAGGCTTTTACCGCTGTCTTGTAAGTACCCTGCCCTTAGCACAAAGATTTTTTGTTTTGTATTGCCTTATTTCTTTCCTCCAGACTGTTGTACTTTTCTGTATTGTGGAGAGTAAGAGATAGCAATTGTGGTTTTATTTTGTTACTATTCAATGTCACAAACCTATTCAACTAATTCAGACATATCTCTACCTCCAAAAAAGTGAATCTTCTCTGAATGCCATGTGCTCCAGCATTTTAGTTTCACATACAGTTCTAAGCTTGTATCTGTCCCTAGATTTTCATAGTGACCATACACAATTTCTGTTTGGAACAGAGGTAGAAGGTTGGAAGGACACAGAGGGAAATAAAAGGGCAATAAAGGAAAGGAAAAGGAATAAAAATAAAGGAAATAAAAGAAAACAAAAGGATGATGATAAGAAGGTTTATATCTACCCTTACAGAGCCTGAGAACTTGACCTCTCCAGCAAATGCCTCACTACCCTCCACAGTGTGGCTCATGAAAATGTTTGCAGTGTGTTAGCACATTTATTCTCTGTTCTTGATTGCATAACCCTGAGACAGGGAAAACCAGAATAATAGTTGCCAATGAAATTCCATTAGGGTTCCTTTCATATGAGCATCATGCAGTATTTCCAAAAAAGTTCATGGAAGTAGTAACCACAGTGGTTTTGGAGGTAGATATTTAGGTTTTGGAGTGACATCATTATATTTGCTTTCAGATAGATTAGATTAGGTGAGATCATTATAGAAACAGGTGAATTTTTTTTTTGGTGGTGAATTTTGTGCTCTCTGGGGACCTACTACACTCTGATGGTTTATTTTTAAAATGTAGTCTACAGTCTCATATTTTTAGAAGTTCTGTCTGTTGGCTATTAAATTGAGAGAGAAGTTTATTAAAAAGATTGTGCCTACCATTTCTATGAGCAATTGAAATTGAAAGTCATTTGGAACAACCAGGTCTTACAACTGTCACAAGTTAATGCAATGCCCATATGGATAGGCATAACTCTTTAGCTTAGTACTACAGAATCTGCTAAGGAGAATAATAAATTACCATAATGCTTCCTAATGCTGAATATGAAAGATACAAGAAATTATAGGGAAGTAGAGAACACCCTATCAAATACATCTTGAGGAAGTTTATATACAGTTTATTCCAGCTAATAATTGGAATATATCACACTCAAGAGATACTAGGGATCCTTTGTAACCATTCTTAATTTCATTTTAACAGCAAAATAGGGGAAATCAAAGAGTGCTCTGTGTGCTAAATTTCTCCCTCTTCCCTGCCTTGCTTTCACTGGTCTTTCAAATACAGCAAAATCATATTTCTATGTGTCTTTGCTTTTGCACAACATTTATTCAAGAAGAAGAAATGGTATATTGTCCTGGAATGCAATGTACTGATACTGACTTACATCACTTAGCCATTTTGGAATGTATTTCCTATGAAATAACACAAGATAAGTATGTTACATAGTCAGCTCCTATACTTACAAAAGCTTTAAAGTCATGGGAGTTTTCTTGTCTGGGATCGGGACCAAACTCTACGTCAACAGATTTCCATAAGGGTTGCTGGATGCCTTCTTACAAGACCTAAATAGCTGTGCTTTTTTTAAAGCCAAAGAAACAACATATTTTTAAGCACTTTTTCTTCAAATGTGCTGTTGATGAAGAAAAAGCATGAGGAAACACTGAAAAGAAACTGAATGGTGGTGAAAGGGCCTCCTGTTGAACAGAATCGTTCATCAAGTCCAACAGTAGCAGAAAGTAAATGAAAATGTGACCTGAATCAGCAGCTGAATAAAAGAGTAGAAGTTAAGCCCGTTAGAAATGCTTCTGTCAGATTTTTGGCATAGTTTTGCCCTTACACTATACGTCTAAAATACGGTAGGTATGTTTTTAAAATAACAACAACAACAGCAGCAGCAGCAGCAGCAGCAACAACAACAACAACAAAAGAAACACCATGAACAACTCTAGTGGACATTAAAGCAATGCTTCTTGAAGACGTAACAGAAATTTAATAGAAACCATCTGTTAAGATGCTTGGATTCACGAGGGTATTGCTTTAGCTGGTTATTTTGATCTTTTTCTGTGATATTTTTAACAACAAATTCTTTGCAAAAATACACCATTAAAATAATTCGTAAATTAAAATGTCTGTCTTTTCCCATTTCAAGGGAGGAAAATTTCAGTCATGCTGTACTTTTATTTACTTTGTAACTGCTTATATGTTCTCTTATTCATGGCAATAAGTTCCTTCTGGAATCATTTGCTAACTTATATTTAATGAAGTCTTAAACTAAAGTTTTCTTCCTAAGCATAGCACAGGAATTTGAAGCATATCCCTAATACCTTGAAACAGTCAGGTCTTCTTCCCAGTTTAATAACACTGATCTCTACCTTCAGTTAAACTCTTTCTTTGCAATAATTATTAAATAAAATGTTCTTACTAAATCAAAAGCACTAATAAACAAACTCTTGTTTTTTCTTTAACCACACAGTTCTTAACCTTGTACTTTCCTTCGTTTAGAGGCCACCTCTGTGCATAGCACTGCAGTGTAGCATAAGGTTCTCTGAAATAGGCCTTAACTAGCAGGTTTCAGTTCTGCTAGCAACACAGTTACAGTGACTAGAACATTTAGCACAGGTAAAATGCCAGAATATTTTCTTGCTCCACACAGGTTTTGCACTGGGGTAATTTCACACAAGTGAGTTTCATACTGCCTTGACTACTAGCAATGCCAGAACATGCTAATGCAAAGCAGAAGCTGAGAGGTTGTGGCAGGTATGTGGTATCATAGAATGGTTTTGGTTGGAAAAGACCTTTAAGATCATAGAGTACTACACTTGCTACCTGTACGATGGTAGCAGGTTGAACAGTGGATAAAGTAGATTTACCTACCAAGGAATGAGCAGATGAATTGAACTGAGATAATTTGATTATAATTCACGGGCCTAATTGAGAAAAGGAGATTAATTCTTGATCAGTTTAAAGCATATGAGTAGAAATTGTAATTTTTTTGTCTGCTTTCACCCTAAAACCAATACATGTTTAACCTAACACAGGATCAGGCTTTTCACTGCATTTCCTGTAGAACAGCATGTTCTCTGTCTACATTTAGATTTGCAAATAAGAAAGAAAATTTATTCCTTATCATGTAACATTATTCTTGCTTTTGCATCCATAACAGAACTACCACTTAAAGATGCTGCTGTTAAAAGCAGACTCTAATTTGATAACAAAAATAATGTTCAAAGCAAAAACTAATGTGTGACAGATCATCAATAACCTAGATGTCGTGCTTGGGATGACATACAATATATGTATGCCATTGCAAGTTCATGTTAACCTACCATAATTATGTGTAGATTGCAAATTGTTGTTAAGTTCACTAGTTTAAGTATGTAGCTGCAGAGCTCCCTCTAGCAGAGTTTAGTTATTCTCAGTCATTCTTCCAATGTGTCCTCTGAAGTGGTTCTACAACTGCTTTTCTCTTTGTTAAAATAAATTGCTTTATATAGGTTCTTTTTCAGAATTTAAGGCTAGATATTCTGGGAATTAAACTTATTTTGAAAGACATCTATACAATGCAGGAATATTATTTTCATCACAGACCTAAGAGAGGAGAAAATACATTTTTGTCTTGAAAGATGTGAAAAGATACCTGAAGACAGGTTGGAAATTTGCAGTCAACTGTACACTCTTGTGAACATGTCGAACACGCTTAAAAAAGATGATGACAACTGCATTGCCACCAAAATAAGACAGACCATTTTTTTTTCACTCTATATAAAATTGGGAGTGGTCCTTAAGAAGTTTGTAATTGGTAAATTGAAATTGTACAAGAACTAAAGAAAAGCAAGTTCAGTTCAGTCTTTCTATGAAAGTTGTTTTTCTAGAAAATACATTTAACTGAACTTTCATTTTTTACTAAGTTGAAAATGCATTAATCTCACTATGAAACTTGACTGCAACCCTTCTAAATTGATAGCATTTGCTTTCTTAAAAAAAGCTTTTTACTTATCTTCATTAGACATATCCTCTTTATGATTTGCATTGATTAAAATATGCTTGATATTATTTCATTGCTATCAGCATTTACTTGCTGTTTTACCTTATGTACTACAGAAATACATTTATTTTCATTACTTAAATAAATTAAATACATTTCCAACAAAATCTTCTATTGGAGGTGTAGGATGAAATAAATTAAAAATAAAAGGGTAATAAAAGGTATCATGAACACTTCTAACCAATGTCACCCTGAAGCTTTGAGGAACAGTAACTGAGCGGTCTTAATATATGACTGTCTCCATTATTAGAACACACAACTTATATTTGAATACTCAGTAAAACAGAAAGGATTTTTTTAAAATTAACTCCAAGAGCCCTGGAACTTTAGTATCTACTGCTGATCTACTGTGACTGGCATATTCATTTGTCTAAAAACAATGACAGTGATTGTTTTTCTTAAATTATATAAACTACTGATGGGTATTAGCAAGACAAATTATATAACCTACTGATAGATGCTAGGGATTTTAAATAAATCATTTAAAAGATGGAAGTAGGATTCGTTTTATTCGGATGGGTATTTCTCTTTTAATAGAAACTCTGCTTTAGAAGAGAGTATGCAGAAGTTTGACACAATGCCTTAAATGTCTTAAAATAGTATGCCTTTTACAAAGCTCTGTAGGTTACTAAAGCAGGAGCAAAACTTCAGCAAGGCTTCAAGCTGAGAGCTGGTATGTCAGCCAGCCACCTCAGGAGACTTGCAGTATTCATAACCATTAAACGGAAAAGGATGTTATTTTTTTTCTCTTTTTTCTCCCTTTTTTTTTACCTGTCTCCTCATTCATTCATCAGTTTTGCTTGTATTTATGAATCATTCTTCTTAAAAGAAGATACACTTGATTTTGTGTACTGGCAACTATTTAAGAAAGGAAGAAAAGCAAGTGGAGAAAAATTACCAAGTGTTAATATGGGCAAGTTGACTGCCACTCCCACTGCCAGCCAGAACTGAGCTGCACATCTGTGCTGCTTCAACAAATCTGGCTGATCTACTGTGTACTACATTTACTACAATATGTTTTGCAGGGCCTAAAAAAGGGGAGGAAGATTTTGCCCTCTATCTTTTCTTCTTGAATGAGGCAGTGGTACTTTTCACTAGGTTTTTCATAGGCCAAAAGGGAGAAAAGGAGGAACAACTTGCTCATTTGGTGCATTTCCACTACTGAAATGGTTATTTCATGGGTCATGAGGGACAGTTAGAGGAAGAGCTTGGTTTTTTGGCCAATTTCCACATAATTTCCTGCAATCAAACCATATCCCTGTTTGCTTTTGTTGTGCCTTCATCTTTTTTCTCTAGAAGTCATGCTAAAGGAGAATATAATCTATAGCATTCTCCTAGCATGTAAAAACACTTACGTTTCTTAAAGGACTCTAACCTTTATGACCTCAGGTCAAAAATGAATCAAATTTATCTACCTTTATATAAATAGCAAGCGGAAAACAGGTAATATCAATATCAAAATATCAGTGACAGCTACCATGATGTATAAGTACTATAAATAACTCTATTTGCCTTCCTTGCCAGCCCTAACCTAAGCCTGAATGCAGGTTTATGGACTCAGGTTTCTTCTGAGCAACCAGTGGTTTAAAGCTGAGTTTTGATTTTGATTAAATGGTTGGAGTCCTACCTGTGTAAGTTTTTGCCTTTACAACCCCCATAGCTGTAGCTGAAGCTGTAAGAAGCCATTTCTGCTGGAACACCTGGCTACAAAGAAGGAAGCTACTTAATCAGGCAAGGCACTCCACTCTTCCCTTTAATCTGTAATAACTTGAATTTGTTAACTCGCAGGTTGTATTATAAAGCCTCCACCCCCACCCATTTCTCCATTGCTTTGCAAAAATTATTTATTTGATTGCTTTTAACATTTGAGAAACTTTTCCAGAAGAGATGTCTTTATTTCCGAAGATCAAAGGAAGTCTTTCTCCTAATATCTGCAGACTGATGAATGAGAGATAAGTAATGTACAAAGAAATTTGCTATGTTATGAAGGAAACTGGAGATGCTGCTTTGGCACCAATGTACAGATACCAAACACAGGTTTCCTGAGGCAAAATAATCCTCAACATTCTTTGACCTGTATTCTGCAAATACTTACCTTTTTGAGGTAACTGCAAGATGAAAAAGTATATTGCATTTTTTAAAAAGAACACAGGCCAGATAGGGATAATGCATCTAAAATACAATACTCTCTTCTTAAAGCCATCTTCTGAGTATATTTATAAACAACTTAGTTTGCACAACAGGTTAAGCCAGTTTTGAATCATATTTAAATCACACTAGCACAAAGCTCCTGCATTCTCTACTCAGCACCTATAATTCTGTCTGATTTTATTACTAAATGTCTCAGCTTCTAAGGATAAGATATCTAATTGAGTTCATGTCCTATTGTACCATTATTTTGGTGTGAGAAGCCTGAAAAGTCTAACTGGGATGCTTAAAAGACACTATTTTATCTGTAATCCCAAGTCATTATTAGTTCCTACTCTATAAGCAAGAAAAGTCTTATTCTGATTTCAAACACAAAGGAAAGTAAAAAATATCCCTAGAGGTATTACAGACTGGACTAAGGCCTTCAGAACACAGAGAGTTAATTTTTGCTCTTAAAGTAAGGCTTCAGCAAGAACCTGGTTTTGGTCATTGCATTTCCAGAAATGCATGGGCCAGTTTGAGAGTCCAGGGGAGAGCAAACAGTGCCCATCATAGATCTAGAAAACATGAATCTAAAAACATGACCAGTGCAAAAATACTGAAAATTGTGTTGGGCCTAGAGCACAGAGACCCCAAAGAAAAGTGACAAATATTTGGTAGGCTGCTGTTGAAAGGAGAAAGAGAAACGAATTTTCTTCCTATCTTCAGCTAGCAAAGTAACTGGTTGAGAGTTGAACAAAAAATATAGAGCAGCTCTATGGAAAAACAGACTTTCTAACAGTTATGATAGTTTAACTCTGGAAATGGTATCAACTGGAGAGCAGGGATTTTTGATCAATGGGGTTTTAAATCTCCTGATTGATTTGAAGAAAAACTGTCAGACAGGACACTGGCATTACAACTGTTTCTTGGGCAGGAAGACGGATAAATGGCCTGCTCAACCATATTTTTCAGAATTATATAATATGGAGAGGTGAGGAAAAGGGAGGTTCTCTGGTATGCTTACTCTATCTCTCCCTACCATCATGAGTAGCTATGCAACCAGGTTTACTTAAGGTCAGCTGCCTTAGGAAAGGAAAAGGCAAAGACACCTAAGCCTTTCTAAGAGTATCTTCCCCCATTTTTACACTTCCTTGTATGTGTGAGCTACTTGAAAATAAGATATCAGTCAGAACTGATGCTATTGGTTGCAAGGCTTCGTTCTTCTCATATGTGTGCTCAAAAGCTCTGGCTTTCTGACTTACAGAAAGAAGACAGACTGAGGAATTGCTGTATAGAAATCAGGTCTCTGTGAGTCAGAATTGTGATTGCTATACAGATGAGCTTATTTCCACTTCATGGATGCAACCCTCACAAAAATTCTTCCATGGAGGAAGAGCTGAACATCTTCAGCTCTCATAAATAGCAAATGAGAGCTATTTGCCTTTATGAGGGATAGCCCTCATAAAGGCAAAGAAGGACTCTAATTTTGGGATAGTATTTCAATGAAATAAGTTGTGGGGCTGGATAGCTTAAAAAAGTTGTTGGTGATATGCAACTGAAAATCCAAATCAAGGCCTAAATCAGTACTGATCAAAGTGAGCAGCAGTGAAATGAACACTAGAATCTAGATGTTATTGCTGAAATATTGACACACTGACACTGGCCTTGTCAAGTCAGCCACCTCTATCAATGACCTCAGTGTTAGGTCCAGTTCTGTTTAATGTCTTCACCAACTACCTGAATGAGGGGATTGAGTGTATCCTTAGTGAGTTTGCAGATGACATCAAACTGGGCAGAAGCGTTGATCTTGAGGGTAGGAAGGCCCTACAAAGGGACCTGGACAAGCTGGATCAATGGCCTGTGGCCACTTGTATGAGGTTCAACGAGGACAAGGGCCGAGTCTTGCAACTGGACCACAACAGCCCCATGCAGCGCTACAGCCTTAGGGAAGAGTGACTGGAGAGCTGCCTGGAGAAGAAGGACCTGGGGGCGTTGATTGACAGTTGGCTGAACATGAGGCATCAGTGTGCCTAGGTGGCCAAGGCAGCTGATGGTATCCTCGCTTGTATCAGAAATAGTGTGGCCAACAGGACCAGGGAAGGGATTGTGCCCCTATACTCAGTACTGGTGAGGCCACACCTTGAATACTGTGCTCAGTTTCGGGCCCCTCACTACAAGAAGGACATGGAGGCACTGGAGCATGTCCAGAGAAGGGCAACAAAGCTGGTGAAGGGTCTGAAGAACAAGTCTTATGAGGAGTGGCTGAAGGAACTGGGGCTCTTTAGTCTGGAGGAGAGGAGGCTGAGGGGAGACCTTATTGCCCTCTACAACTACCTGAAAGGAGGTTGTAGCAAGGTGCAGGTTGGTCTCTTCTCTCAAGTAACAAACGGTAGGAGAAGAGAAAATGGCCTCAGTTTGCACCAGGGGAGGTTTAGATTAGGTATTAGGAAAAATGTATTCACTGAAAGGGTTATCAAACATTGGAAAGGGCTGCCCAAGCAAGTGGTAGAGTCACCATCCCTGGAAGTATTTAGAAGATGGGTAGATGAGGTGCTTAGAGACATGATTTAGAGGTGGACAGCTTATGGTCAGACTCAATGATCTTAAAGGCCTTCTCCAAACAAATTATTCCATTATTCTATGTGTTTCTAGAGCCTGGTCCTCTCCTTTTCTTCACATCAAAATTAAGGTAAAAGATGGGAGGGAAAAGGTGCAGATAATCTTACTTGTTTAGGAAATGACTGAATGTATCATATCTTGGATTAACATATTCTTTACATAACACAAATATCAAAATAACTGCATCCTGTATTTAGTTCACCAGCTTGCGAAGTGAAAGATCTTAGAAACACGAAATCATAGATGTGACTTTAAACTCAGTTTTTACTATTTTCTCCCTGCGTAGCTTCCAACAGACCATTGGATTTTGTGTACATTCTTTGTTTCAGCAAAAATAAAGCTAAAAACATGCTTTTCTATCTCTCAGGCATGTAAGTAAGTTAAAAGTACTGAAAACTTTAAAAGGCTGTAATAGTAGGCTATAAAGTAGGACCTTGAAAAGTTAGAGTTACATACCACATAAATGGATTTGTAATAAGCCATTACTTTGATGTCCTATGAGAAATACTTCTACTGATAGGGAAATTCCTCTATGTATTTCTTATTACCAGAACAACTACTATCCTTTTCTTGGCAAGACAGTAATTCTTTCTGGTTTTCTAGTGATATGTTTATACTAACCATCTCAAGTGTCATACAGTATAGTACTTACTTTGAATACATAGAAATCTGTTTCCTTCATGCTAGACATGAAATAGGCTTATATTGCTACCTCGGCACAGAGCTAAAATCCTTGGTCTACAAGCTCTTACACTGGCAGAAAAAGCAGGAGCAATCATGGACACCAGATTTAGATCAGCTAGTTTAGAAAAAAAATAATTATAAATCATCCCAATGTTTTCTGGCAATATATCATAGGTTTGCATTTTACTGGACAACAGAGCTTTTTGGATGGTAATGATTTACAGCACTTTTACTATTCAGGGTGCTCTGCAAACAGGAACTGATGTCTCCTCTACATCAGAGATCTTTAAGCTCTCTGTTGACTGACACTTCCTGGCTTTGGTCAGGTAAATGATCACCATTGGCCTGCTTGTCAATTTGTTTATTTCTACCGCCTGACCTTGCTTAAGTACATCAACTTTTGAAATTTTATTTTTATCTATCTCAACATAATGGGAGGGAGAGGGAGGAGGAGATTAAGAATTAAGGAGCAAAACTGAGAACATCTCATGTGACGCCAGTATTTTTTCTTCCGCCTCAACTCAAGCAAAAGATTACCAGAGTAGCTTGGAAACCCTTTAGCCATGTGTCCTTGGCTTTTTGCCTGTTCAACAGAGGTCTTGCACAACCTCTGTTTTATGTGCTGTCACCTTGATTTCTCTATATTTTAGCTGGTCTCCTGGTGTCACTGTTTGCCATTGGCCTGCCTTCAAAGCGAGTGCCTGTGGACAGTACTCATACAGTATGCAACATACCATATGCTTTGACAACTCATGTGGTCTTAATGGGTTTCCCAGTTACAGAGGCTAAAAGAGCAAGCCAGCCTGTTCTGCAGGCTACCACACAGCAGTTCATATAAATAAATCCTTTAGATAGGAAAAAATAAATCATTTCTACACTGTTTGTTTTTTATCTGGTAGATATAATGAAGTCTTTCTCTCCTGCGGCAGAAGAAAGTGCAAACAGGATATCTGCAATGTCATTTAAATGAATAATGACTTGGAGACTTGTTGAAGGATGTTTAGAAATCAGTGATTATCTTTGTTCAGTTATCCGATTGCATGCTTTATTTAAATCAATGTGGAAAAAAAGCTGCGTTTCAGAAAACAAGGTTATATATATGCGTCACCCTACAAAACAGCAGGGAAACGAACCTTGTTGCAAGGATCACTTCCTTCAATTTACTTACGCTTTTGAAGTGGTATCTCATTATTTTCTCTTTATTCTCTCTTGTTTTCCTTGACTTTGTTATCTCGATCAGCTTTCAGTCACTGGCTTCTCCTGATCCTGGATCCATTCTCCTGCTTCTTGTCTTCTTTTTCTCTGTGTGAGTTAATAGTGTTATATATATA
>NW_010159146.1:0-20083 GCF_000695765.1 Mesitornis unicolor
GGGTGAGGACGGAGAAAACGCCCAACCGGAATATTCCCTTCATAGGTTGTTCAGGGCTTTCTTGCAAAACTGTTACGAAACCGGGCGTGTTACTTCGTCACGTTTTATCGTAATGCTGCTGCCAATAAATAAAAAAAAAAAAGCGAACTTGTAACACAAAATCTAGTATATGCAGTTTTGTTCCCCGACGATTTTTTTGGCTGTGGCTTATTGGCATTTCAAAAATCCTACTTTCTCTCTTGAACCACAGAGAATTTCCCATTAGAGGTCTAATAATATTTATGTTTGTGGGCTTTTATATTCATATCTTCATTCACGTTTCACAGCTTCCTTAAGTACTCCCTAGTAGTTGCAGAGCAGTAGTTCCTTTCACCAGCAGAGTTGGCAGCTTCTAGCGGATAATTTGAACGGTTAGTGGTGTTTCCTGTTGGGAAATGAGGCAAAGTTTGTGCTACACCCATTGCTCCATTTTCTAATGTAGCTGTCTGAGAATTGCAGCTATTAACACTACTTCTCTGAGAACAGAACAGCCGTGCTCTGAACTTTAATTGTCAGACCATTCCCTCTCTTCCCTTAGTAAATAAAGTATGATTTGATGTTTTATGAAGGCTGCCTTTCCAACGAAGGCTGAGACAATGAGAAATACAGTAAGATTGAATTTGGAGTACTGAAACAGTCACTGGGCTGACATACGAACACTCTGATGTACTTTGCCTGTCTCTGCGAAGTTCACCACCACAGAAAACCCTGCTCCCGTGAAGGGTGTGCTGCTGTGTGTAAAAGCCATCCAAGACCTTTAGTATTTCTTTTAGGTTCTTCAAATAACCTGTCACAATTACAGGACATTTATGATGGGTTTGACCCCATTCACTTTTGGTGGGAGTTTCTTTCATTCCAGGTATTGTTTGTATATACCTGCAATATTTTCTTTAGGCTTTAGTTTTATAATGATTTGAGACTCCATTAGTTAGTTCCGAAGAAAAGTAGGTATATGACATAGTCAGTCAGTTCTGACCTTATTTACCTTACTTGAACTAATTTCAGTATGTAGTTTACGACGTTAATTTCTCTGTAGATGTTTTCAAAAACCACGGCTGTTCTGTTAGAACTGCTTTTTTCACCCCTTGTTTAAAAAGTGGTCTCTTATCTTGATATGTCTCAATGACAAGTGCAGAAGGATGGGAATTTCCATGGTAAATCCTTTCTTCTTTATATGCTGGAATGACACCTTTTGATGACAGACTGTGACATTGAGGCAGAGATTAAAAATTAACACATGTTTGTGATTCATCTGTAAATATATTCATTGACTAAAGCTCTGGAAAAATAGTGTTCAACAAAATTGTGAAATGCAGCAAGAGCAAACTGCAAAGTTCAGAGAACGCTGAAAATTAGCAGTTGTGTATTAACACTTGGAGAGAAATGCTTTTGAAATAGTTTAGGTCATAACAGCAGTTTTCCCTTGGTAACTGAAGAGTTGTAGAATCAATTTTGCCACTAATTTACATCAACAATTATCAGCTGATAACAGTGACGAACTATTCTTTTTCTTCCTGGATTTTTTTCTTTCTTTCTTTTTTATTTCTTTAATTGCTAGATTTCTCTGTAGAAAATATGGGAACTTCTTCCAGTTTGTACAGGTGGTGTAACTTGGGTGGTCAGTGAAGCAGTGCAAACAGTTATTGCCACAGAATGATTTTGTTACTCTACTAGAGTATTCTTTAGTTTCTGTCTGTCGGTTGTCTGTCCTGTCTGTATTTCTGTCTTTCTTTCTTTGTAAGGACGCAGCTTCTGTTCACTTAACTTTAAATTCTGTATGGTTCATCTGTCAGCATTTCCCAAGTTAATTTGCCCTGCATGCCCATACTGTCAATGTTATCAAATTAGCCAGGTTCCAGTGCTGTGCAGATGGCACTGCACTACTAGTTATTCTGCAAGCCAGCCTGTTCAGCTTCAGGGCACATCAGGTAGCCTTTATGAAAAGCATGTCTTACAGGATGACAAATTGTCTATGAAAATTGTCAAATCAAGAAATGTTTTGGATACCAGGTGATGCTCTTTCTGGAATTTCTTCATGACTGAAAACTTCTTGTATGATTGTGGTGGCTTATTGTGTGTCAGCATTGACTGGGGTTTTGCAGACGGTAGAAAAGCAAGAAATTAATTTAATTCTTTCTAGTTATCACTACTCAGTGCCTGTCAGACAAAAAGTTCACAATTCTTTTCAAACTCTTTTAAGAGATTTCCAAACCTCTGAGGTTTTTTTATCAATTATATGTATTCTTTGGCTCAAGAGCCTGGTGTAACATGGCAGAACAACTTAAATGTGTCATCTTTGAAGATCCTTGGGTGTTGGGAATAGTCTGCTATTGCCTGGATCAGTTGTTCTCGTAGCCATCTCCCTTTGCAGCTCCTTTCTTCATATGCCCTGAAGAGCATCCATGGGCTGATGAAAATTTCACTGTCACCTGCTATGAAATCTTTTATTTGTTGTGGCGTGGCATCATTTTGCATGATTGTCATGTGGTGAAGGATCAGGACCTTGGCACTCCAGTTGCAAGCAAGAATACAGGCTGCTCTTTTTCACTCCACTACTTTTTTCCAGGCAAAAGGTTTCTCTTCCTCTGAAGGGATTTTGGCAGTGCATACTGATGGCAGGCCTGTGCCTAGACTTGAATCTTCACTCACCAGCTGTGTTTGTAAACTTGGGGTCCCATGTGAGCTTGAGGTAAGCTTCAGGTCATGTGTGTGTCATCCTGTATCTCCTTTGCTGATGATGTTCTTCGCTGATTCCAGTCTAGTTAAATCTTGGAAAAACTTCATATTCTATTCCCATCTTCCCTACTGTCAGTGCAGTTAACTGTTGTTGACTGAACTACCATATTTAATGCAGAGAACACAGTAGATGGTGGTTATCACATACCTTGAAGTTTGTGCTATGTGTGAACATGTGAAGTTCAGTGGGCTCTCAAGTTTTTCACTTTTTGTTGTGATCTGTGAAATGGTGATTTGTGCTCCTCATGGTTACTCTGTGGACTGACCTAGGTTTTTTCCTGTTGTCTCCTGATTGAGCCACAGCCTGTATGAAACCTTATCTTACAAGAAAGGCCAAGAGTTTCATTATGCCTCATGTTAATGTTTGTTTACTTACTGAATGAGGAGTTATCAGTCAGATTTATCTTCTTCAGAGTGTCTCTTTAATGCCCATAGGAAAGTGGAGCTGTAGTTTGATCACTGTATGACTTCTAGTAGTGTATCAAAGACGGCATGGTTATCTGAAAGATGGTAGAACCACTGTAAAATATTGACACAGTAAGGGTCACTTTGCTAATTTAGAAAGCTTGTTATGATAGTATTACTCTGCTAGGCTTTATGTTCTGTCAGGCCATCTGTCCTCCTTGTTCTGGGTTCATGCTGGATGGGTTCTACACTGACTGTTGCACATCAGACATACTGTGTGCAAAGGCGGCATAAACTCCTTATGGTTAAGTCAACAGAAATACAAATAAATTGCCTGTGCCTGGTTTGGATCAGTTCTATGTCGCTTCACAATTTGTACAGAAATCTAATGTTAATGAATGGGCTGAATGGAATTAAGCAACTCCTGTTCTCAATAATGAAGATAATTTAATTTCAAGTTTCTCGCACAGAGGAACAAAACATACTTCTTCAGAATTTTTGTCTTTCCTTTTATTTGGCAATCTGAAAGTCTTAACCAGCCACTTTCTAGTGGTTATTGTACCTAAAAGTATGTTTAATTATATCTCTGATTGTCCAAGGCATTGATTTCTGACAAGATCACTTCTCTCCAGCCAGCATACTTACCTCCTGTTTTTTTTGAAATACTAATCATTTGTTAGAAATGCCCCTCACAGAAAGATGCAATGATAGAAGAGATATCCATAACAAATTACTTGACCTTGTAACTTTGTATAGTACAAAATACATAATATAAAAATAATCCTGATTGTAAGTCTGGTTTTCATTTTCCTGCTTTCTTTGTGTATATGTGTCCAGGTGGGATGAAGAGTCCAAAAAAAGTGAGGTGTTTATGTTTGACCTACAGCAGAAAGTTCATCTACATATTTTCTCTTTGACATTAAACTGCCTAGACACCAGATGCCTTCAGTTGAGTAAAACAATAGGAGAAAAAATACAAACGGATGACAAGCGTCCATCAAAATAGTCATGGAGATGCATTCCTGATAGCCTACACTGTTTGTTTTTCACCTTTGTATCTGTTGTTTGAACTTTAAGCATGACGCTGTGTGACTTCTAAAATTTAAGGCAGATCTGTTGCTCTGTAAATTCAGTCTTGTGGTTGCTAGGAACAGGCCATGAGTTTCACATGAACTCTGCAAGTCTCAGGACTTGTCAGGTTTTGTCTAAACTCGTCTTTACCTACATGGAGCTTTTTTTGTGTTTGCTTAGCTGCAACCCCAAACCCAGTGTTTATTCTAATGAGCTGGTGGCTACTGCTTAGTTTCACTTTGGCTTGTCTTTGTGTAATTGTATAGTATAACCATATTTCTTTCTACAGACAGTAGTAGCAAGTAGTTACTCTGGATAGAATGATGTGTTTGTGACTGTCAAAGAACAGCATAGTGCAGAGGAGCATCTGCGTAGTGTGATAGCAGAGGCCTTGCAAGTGGGGAGATGGGATGTGGGGTGGAGGAGCAGGACCAGAGGCTGAAAAGAGCGGGCTCAGGATGCCACTGGGTACCCCAGTGCTCTTAAGAGCACACCAGTGGTTGATAAAGAAGTGCAGGCTGGGAGCTGGGCAAAACCAAAAGAGGTGAAAGAGCAAGTCTCAAGCAGATGGAATACACACTATATAGAACAAATTTGGATGTAAAATGGAGTTGCAGACCAATGAAGCAAGAGCAAGATGTAAAAGCATGTTGGAAAAATAGCCCAGGTGGGTGTCCTCAAGAGTGGGGAGGAAGAAGCCTTCAACATCATCCTCCTTCTGAGACCACCTGCTCCACCCCGCCACCACTGTGAACTTCATGCTTCTCCCCAGACAGGACGTGGGACAGTGACGGATGGCTCACTGTGACACCCTCCCACAGCTGAAGCCAACAATCTTCAGCCTTGGAAGGGTGGTATAAAGGAAAGCCTGACAGCAGGAAAATACCTAGGTACTAGAAAGTGTGTGACTTTAAATATATTATTATGCAGACTTTCTGCAGTAGTAGTGTTTTCCTCATTTTCTTTCTTTCTCTGCCCATCTAAGTAGTGCCTCACCCACCAACACGTCTGCAGTGTCTGAGAAAGGATGAGAAGTATTACACTGATGGTATACGTTTGTTTTCTAAATGACTTCTTTGACGCATTAAAGAGTTGTTTCAGTAAAACTGGGCAAAACCAATCTGTATGCTTTATATATTGTCAGATCCAAAATAGGACAGCATAACCATGGATTTGGGTGGGCTGAAAGTAGCTGGAAAGTACTGGTGAGTTGACGCTAGACTGAATAGGTCTTCCGACCACCAGCAAACCTTAGTGTCATCCCCAACATACATCACTATTGGCTCAGAGCTAGAGACTGTTTACCTGCCCAGCCTTAGAAACATAAATGTAGATGTTTTTTTCTGTTAGTTTCAAATAATAATTGAGTTGGTATTGAAGCAGAGTTCAACCAGTTTGTGATAGGGTCTTTGTTTCGATTAAACTGGAACAGTCCAAGATTGTGTTCAGGTCTGCTTCATCTGCAAGAGTATCATCTTTTCATAATCTAGTACTTCCTGTCTATTTCCACAGAATTCTTGCAAAACTTTTGCTATGTTTAAGCAAATAAACTTGGCAATTCCTTTGGGTTTTTTCAGCCCTCGGGATTAGTCAGCAGTTTAAACAGAGGTTTCATCCTAAAACTGTTTGCATACATCTAGCCAGAGAAGACTTTCTGTGGGTTGTCACCAGACACTGCTGGTCCGACTCCTCTCATTGCTTCTCCCTTTCTTTTTCCCTTAAGAGAATGGCTTCTGAACCAATATATGTTTAAATTGACAATGAGAGTTACTGGGAAGCTGAAAGTTATTTCTTAGTCTTCTTGTGAATAAGAAGAATCAATTCCTTCTCTGAAGTTTATGAAGAGGTGTTGTGGATATTTTCATAAGCTTGCATATCAGAGATATGTTTGCTTTCTTCCTAGTCCTTCTTGTGCCCCAAAGAGTGGCGAAAATTTGAACAGAAAGGAAGAGGTCATCCTAATTGTCTCTTAGGAGAGCCACTGTTTTATCACCCGTGAGTGGTTATTTTGACAGGAAGACAGAATTCTGATAAATTGTCTAATCTGCTTCTAAATCCAGGACATTTTGAATGTAGGGATCTGGAGGCTAATAGCTTGGTTTTTACTGTGTTCTGACAGAATACAGGTGAGAGTAAGTAGCTGGGGAAGGGTGACTACTTAAGCTGACACTACAGCTGAAAAGTTGTTTGTGAAATTACTCTGCCAGAAGTCAAGTGGACCCTTCACTCAAGTAGGCTCTTTGGATCATATGTTGTCTTACCTAGGACTGACTGTTGCAAGTCCAGTAATACCAGTTAAGGCTGAGGGACAATGACTACTAGGACGTAGTACAGTTATGTTACAATTAGTAGTAGAAGGGACAATATTCTGCACAGTAAAAAGTGAGGAGATGCTTCTTTTTTTTCAGAATCTTCCTTGAAAAAGGCATGTGGAGCCAGCATTAAGTGAGGCAAACAGAAATGCATTTGTTTAATGAACTGCTTACTGAGCTAAGGACAATTCCTCTTCCCATGGAGTGAAACAAGTGTACTGTGAGAAAAGTAATGTGTGCATCTATGAGAATATAATATATTGAAAATGTATCTTTTGTAAAAATAAAAAATAATTTTGCGCGCCTAACTAAATTTTATGTTTGCAAACTGCTGAGTGCATTATTTCACAACCAAGGAAACTGCATGCACATAAATGTAATGTAAAGATTAAAATAAATGTAAAACCTTAACAGCCAGAGAAATTCCAACAAATTCATCTGAAGTAAATCACATTTTTATCATTAAGGGTTTCAGAGCTTTTGAAAGCAATGTATAAATAAGTGTTTCCAGTCATAGGAACACAGTTGGGTGGTTTTGGTTTTGGTTGGTTGGGGTTTTTTTGAACTGGAGAAATAAATTTTAAACTGTTCAGTTCTATAGTTACTGTAGTCTGTTCTTCAGTGCCAGAATTCTGTCATTTCTGAAGAGAGAATTGCATTTATTTCTGCTTAGTAGTTGGGTTAAATAAAGAATTAAATTTAAAACACAAAAATTATAGAGCAGAAAGTTCAGATACTGATAATTAAAATAAAGTGAATTTGAAGCAAAGTATATTTGAACAGGATGAGTAAATGTTACTTTTTAACATAGATTGGTCTTTGTCAACATGCGTATAATGCATAGAGTACGTTAGATTGAACAAAGCAACATAGACTGCAGTGATTTCTGTTTAGCTACCACTGCTAACTAGATCAGTGAATCTTGAAGTGTCTGATCTATACATGTGAAGTGATTTTACATTAATTATAGTACAAAAGACTTGGCAGTAGGAAGCATTTCTGTACTGAGAGGGTGGTCAAACACTGGAACAGGCTTCCTAGAGAGGTGGTCAGTGCCCCAGGCATCTCAGTGTTTAAGAGGCATTTGGACAATGTCCTTAACAACATGCTTGTAGTTTTGGTTAGCCCTGAATTAGTCAGGCTGTTGCAGTAGATGTCCATTGTAGGTTCTTTCCAACTGAAATATTCTATTCTAAAACTATTTTTGAAGCAAAGCACTGAGCAGAAACTGTTATTTTCACAAATCTTTATGGAGTTCATGAAACTGTGTTAACAAAGTGATTCTACAAGGCATAGCAAATATGTTTTAACTTTTCTTATTTACTGATTACTTCTCCACCCCTCCGGGGAAATTGCTCTCATTATACAGAAAAAAACCCTTTATCCCAGCATTTCTAATCTACCTTGTGCTTTCCAGTTTAGACTAAGTAGGCATTATTGCCACGGCTCCTATTTGTTGGGTTTTTTCCCCATTAGTCATGTATGCTATTGCAACCATTTTGAAAGGTCCACTCCAGAATAGACAGGTGCAGAATGAATTCCTTCAGGATCTGTGTTGGTAGAATAATGTTTTCTGCACGGATGTTCCTAGACTTCTTTGCTGTAGGTATTTGATGTGCCTGTTTCTCCAGGTAAAAGTGTATGTCTCCTTTATTTTTTCCCCGCTTCTTCATAACTGATTGCAGTTTCTTCTCTTTTTTCATTCTTTGTCTGAAAGGCTTAATGGGCATAGAAAAAAATATACTCACCGTGTTCAGTCAAAATAGAAGCCCATTTCTCTTGATACTTTGATTAGGAGGAAGAAACAGAAGTTTCAGATATTTTTGGATTCTGAGTTTCTGAGCTTTCCTAGGACTGTTTCCTGAGATGAAATAGTGCACTACCAAAGAGAATGGTTTTCTCAGGAAAAAGGGGAAGAAATACACCCTGTATTGCTCAGCCTGTGCAGAAAGTGCCATTGACTATTAAGGGACTAAAGACTGCATAAAATTCCAGAAATACATCCTGTCTTCCTTCTCCCTTTGCTTTTAGCATTTGTTTTGGTTGTAGGTTGTCCTGTGCTTATGTGCCATGCAGTTGTCATGTATTGAAAGGAGAACTTTTTGATTGTTTTATCCCTATAATGAAAATGCACAAATGAAATTGAGCAGCCTCCTGAGCTGTTAGGTGATTTAGTGAACAAATCAGACTTTGTATTTTTTCATTGGCATTAGTTTTTATATTGCTTCCAAAACTCAATGCATTGCTTGAACAGCTTGTTAAGTTCTTATGTTACTATTTTGTTTGATTATTAATGATGTGGAAGTTCAGGCATGTCTATGGACTTTGCTGAAGACATTGTTTATTTATGGTAAAAGGCTTGAAGGGTCAAATTGAGGATATTACAAGCTCTATTAATTCAAGACTGTAAATTAGTGACACTTACTGACTTGAATGACAATGTTAAACTTTGGCATCTCAACCCTTAGGTTCCTTTCAGGGATGCTGTCTGTGTAGAAATGGTCTTAATTCAAGAAGTCCCTGAGCAGCAAATGATCGGTGACAGTAACATTCTCAGAAAGTTTCACAGGTTCTTACTTTGTTCTTACACTGTTCCCAGGTGGCCTGGTTTACTGGGACAGAAGTTGAGTCAGTTTTCTGTCGAGGAAAACAGCAATTTTGTAAGGACTACAGCACTGTTTCATGGGAACAAAGTGATAAGACTTTGTTACAGTTTTCAGCTAATACTGATACTCATGTGATGCTCAGGGTCTTCAGAGGTCTTGAGATACACAGATGCAGAGGTGGGGGGAAGTGGAAACCCAGGGCAGTTGACCAGTTATTATTATTCCATACCATAAACGTCACATTCACTATACATTGGGGAGTTTGATGGGGACAGTTCTTCTCCTTTGTCCTCCTCCTTTCCTCTTCCTTCTTTCTTCCTCCTGCTTCCTCCTTCAGCTGACATCTCGAGAGGGACTTGTCTGCTGTCCTACCACTGAGGCCTACTCCCTCACAATATTGGCTGAGTATAACTGTGTACTTTATATTAATACTGTTATTAATGTTAGTTTTAATTATGATAATTTTATTAAGCCAATTTCTATTTCAACCCACAAAATCTCCTTTCCTTTTCCTGACTCCCCTCCCTGGGTGGGGAAGAGGCATTGTGTGATAAAGCAGTAGTATAAACCACAACACAAGGGTAGCTACTTTTTGCTGCTGCTGGAAAGAGTATTGACATAGACTGAGCTTTACAGTATCTGTTATGGCCAGTCTTTATGTCCTTATGTATATAGGAAAATGGAGGAAGAAAACTTAAAAAGGAACAAAATAAGAGTAGGGAATATTTAAAATATTCAAAGCACCTTAGGTCAGTATAAGAGTCATTAAAATGATTTAATCTTAATCTGCAGTCACAAATGGTAACATACCAGTTATAGGGTCATTGTATAGTATTTATGCATAAAATTGCCTGAAATCCTAATGATGAGCATGGGAGGCCTATCCCAAAACCTGATGTGCTCTTTCTTTCATATAACCCTAATTCTAAGATTTTATAATTAATTTATATTTTTTTAATTTTGGGATAATAAAACCAATTGTAGTTACCATGAATTAATGGCATATCTAGGTATGTATAATTAAAGAGGAATAGGAGGCAGTTTTCATTTTGGATTGGCAGTTCTGATATTTTAGAACTTACTGTACTGTTTTTTAAAGCAGTTTGTAATGGTCTTTGTCAAATACAGACTTGAAATTGTTGGTTTTCCTGGGTTTGTTAATATTTCCAGTTATATTTGCGCATTTTTGGTTAAGATGGGATACAGTTCTGCTGAGTATAATTAAATTCATATATAAAAATCCCACTTCTGAATGGATTAGAGAATTTCTGAAGAGGTAGCATGTACAGACTTCAGGTTCATTCACAAATACTAATTTTAATCCTAGTGCCTACATTGGCTAAAGTAACTAAACCAGATGTGCCCAACATTCTTTTAAAGCTATATTTTGCTCATATAGCTTGTTCTGAAATGTGGAGTTGGCAGTAGCTGAACTGGGAGTATCGTATCTTTTCCTTATTGAAGTCTTAATTAGACCACTTAGAACACCTGTATTGAACATTATTAATACGCTTTTCAGCACTGTTAAGTAGCACAAAAATAATGTGATTTAGATCTGAATGAGAGTACTAAATGGGAACCTTTGAAGAGGCTGTACTATTTATTAAAAATAATAAGCTGTAAGGGATGTAAACTGATGATTTAATCCTTCCTCTTGCTCCAGGGTAGGATCAAAGAACTTATTAGGACCTGTAGCTGCCTTACATGTTCTTAAAGACCTTCTGTGGTGGAGATTTCACACTATGTCTGGCCACCTTTAACAATGAAAGATGGTACAGCAGTGGAATAAAGTTCAATTTCTGTGCCTGCCGTGCAGAAGATTAAATTTAGGATTAAACCCGTTCCTACCTGCTCCGTCTACATGGAGATCAGCTTCAATTTGCAGCAGTGTTTTCCTCATAGATATATTCTGTAGACTTCTGATTATTTCTGCCTCACTAAGCTCTGTTGGCTTCATGTGTGTCTTAGATTGCAAGAAATTGGAGTGCCCAAAATATTATTGTTTGAATTGAGCGTTTACCAGTAAAGACCAGACAATTACTCAGTAGTGGCATTTTTTATTTTGTATTCCAGTATTCCTTTTTCCCAAAGGGACAGAATTCCTGACTTGCATTCAATTAATGGTCTACTGTGATGTCTAGAACCATTTTTGACATAACTGCTGTCTGTCCAGCTATATGCAGCTATGTTGCATTTTTGCTGTTGACTAAGTTTAATATGTGCCTTTGCCTGCCTAAGTTTAATAGCTCTTTCTTGTCTCTGTTCAGTGGCTTCTTGTTTTTAGACCATTTTTATAGTTTGTCAAGACATTTTTTTATTTTAAATTTCTATTTCGGAATGGTGAAAGATTGGTAGCTATTCTGAGAGTGGCTTTCTGGTCATTCTTGATTCTCTAGACATTGTTAATTTGAGTCTTTTTATCTATGTATGATTCTCAGTTGGCTGAAGTGTGGCCACGATATTGGGACAACATTGCATAGCAAAGAAATTAGTTATTACTACTTATTCCTAGATATTTTGTTAGATATTTAGAAAATTCATTGTTTTGGTGTATGTCCTGTGTGTGCTTTAGTTCTCATGACAGATCCTTACAGGTATTTCCTGATGGTTCTGAGACCCCACAGCCTTTTTTTTTAAGTAAAGTCTAAGGTTTTTGTGTTCAAATAGCAAGTTACTCTCTGGTAGACATTTGTGATTTAGAGATATTTCTGTTCCTGATGTCCATTATATATATTTAATGTGCTTGCCGTGTGTTGCTTTTTGCTTCATGGTATTGCAGTATACAAGCCACAAAATGTATAATAAAATGAAATATAAGACCACTCAAGTGTTAGCGCTGACTGACTTTGAGTAAATCTTACATATTAGGAGTGCAGAAAACTAAGCTGACTCTCAATCAGAATTGTTAAAAACATACATGCATTTGTATCTGATTTGTATCTTCTGCCACTTTTTATATATAAGATTATATTTATCTTTTTTTTTCCAGAAATCTTTTGGACAGAGATACATTTTCTAAATCTGATCCTAGTAAGTATATAGCATTTTATTGTTTCTTCTCATTATATATTCCAAATGTGTAAACACTAGATTAAAAACTAGGTGGGTGATTTTCTTCAGTGTCAAGTTTACATTGTCTCTGTGACAAATATTTAAAGTAATTAAGTTGCATTTAAATAAATTACACTTACAGTTTCTGCTATATGAATGGAGATTTTAAAGACTGTGTTTACTATTACTTTCCTGAGTTACATGGTACCTTATTTAGCAGTCAACCTACATTTTCCTAAAATTAATAAATACAGAAAGTATTTCTTCTTTTTGTTTGTTCCCACTTCCCCGGTAAGTTTTATTAATGTATGACTGGATCCCAAAAAACTCTTGTGCCTATGATTTTATATATGATGGGACTTTTGATTTAAATCCATTACTATCTTCCTGTATCAGACACTTTATAAAACTTTATCAAGGAATTGAGATCATTAAAGATTTCCTTTTTTTCAGATAGTGTTTAAGTACTTCTGTAGTGTTAATTGACTAGTCCTTACATCATGGTGTCTTGGGTCATGTTGTCTTCCCTACAGCTTGCCATACCTTTTTATCTGTAAATTTACCTGTTCATTTTCTTTTTTTAAGCCTGGGCTTTTCTTCCTTTTAATACCATGCATTGTGCTTACTGACCTTAGAAATAACCTGTGACACATATATTTCTGTCAAGTGTCTGGACATGTAACCGTGTCCTGATGGGTTATACTTGGATACTGAGTCATGGGACAGCATGAAACATTCAAGTAGTTTTGTGAGAGTACTTTCGTCTGTTCTTAACCAAAAGTTTCTTGAGAGAGATTCCACAATAGACTTTTGATGGGAAAAGTTTCTACTTGCAGAAAAGCTGCATGAAGTTAGGAATACCTTTGACATTGTAACCTATAAAACTTTCCTTTAAAGGAGGCATAGGCAATACCATGCCTGTGGTGTAGGGAGATCATGCAGAAGCAGAATTGAGTGTCTTGCATATTACTAACTGTTTTTTAGTAATAAGAACTCAAGTTTTCTCGGTTAAGGAATTTTGAAGAGTGGTCAGTGACCTATTGCCCCTGATAGATTGAATTCAGAGAGCTCTTTATTTAGTCAATGCACCTTTCAACAAAAGTGATGAGGTGTCTAGGTTTTAAGCTCAAATACTATTAGGGACAGCTGCTTCAATTTCTTATCACATAGGGAACTGTATTAGGCATAACTTTTGCAGGGTTTGAGTAGCAGGGGACTGTAGTGTGACCTGTGTGGGATGAGGCCATGAACCATCCTGTGACTGTCAGAGCTGGTTCCAGTCAGCTCTGAAATCCATGTGAGTAACCACTGCCTGCCAGAACTTCTGCCAGCCAGGGGAGCACACAGTGCCCCTGCCCAAACATGTTTTAGAAGAAAATCAGCAGCAGCTAGGAGCTAGAGACACAGCTGCCGAAGATACTGCTGGAGCCATGCTTCTGAAGAGATACTGCTAGAGATGCATTCCTGAAAGGACAGGCTCCATGCAAAAGGCTGTGCACCATCTCCAAAGGGTCTGTGGCCTGCTGGCAGCCCAAGCTGGGGCAGGTGGGCAAACCCAAGCAATCGTGGCTGTTGGGTGACCCATGCTGAGGAAGGGACACAAGGAAACAGAGTGGCAGGAAAACCTCAAGAAATCTTAATATCTGTCTTTAACATATATCTGAGAAGTAAAGTGACAGTATTTTTTATGGATTCAAAGTACATGGAAATATTTTTTAAAGTGTCATAACCTTGCCTATCAATTCCAAGCATACTGCTTTCTGTTGAATAGCTTTATTTAAAGTACTGAAATTGCTGGTGAGCTGTGGAGATCTGATCTCAACTTGTGAGTACCCAGTTATGCTGCCAGTCAGGCCTATCAGTCACAGGTCAGCAGTACTAAAACATGGTATACAGTAATACTGTCCTTCGTAAAGAGAGAAACTGTTGGCTTTGGAAGTGCTTATACTATATTTGCACTCAAAAATGACTGAGCAAAGCAGCTGTGATTGTGGGTACTCCCCAAACAGTGTGCATTTGATTTTAGTATTCTGCAGGTTTTTTTATTAGCCAATTTAGTTTGTTTGCTCCTGATGTCCTTTAGCTGAGCACAGAGATGTGGCTCTACTCTAAAATTGAATGGGGTAGAGGTATAGTATAAAAAGTGCTGTTCTGTAGTTGGAAGTATGGCAGGATAACTTTCCTTAGTGTCTGTTTGCTTGGACAAAGGCCATTCTTCAGCTGGTCTGTGTACAGTAACTTTATCCTTTTAGTTAAAATAGGTGTCAAAACCAGCATCATACTGCTTTCACAAGATCCACTTTTAGGCCCACTGAATTTGCAACCATTAGATCTCATACAAGATAGAAACATGTAGAGTCACTCTGTATTTTGAGGCCTCATTGGACTTGACTAGGCCAATTCTAATATGCTTTCCAAATTCCAGTGCAGTTTTCTAGGGATCATATTGATAGTGAAAATCCAATTTTATCTTCTTGGTCTTTTTCTCAGAGAGCGACACACATGAATGTAGTTGACTCCCATGTCAATAAACAGCCTTCTCCTGAAGTTAAAAAAGCATTTGTGATTTCTGTGGCTCTCTTAGGAGATTTGCTTAACCTTTTTTTTGATACTGTGATTGCTACTTGGTATTTATTCCAGTTCCAACGACTTCCTTGCAAACTGGAATATTCATGCCAAGAGAAAGCTGGCACTTTGCCTCCCTAGAGGTAAGTTATAGAAATAATGTAGAGATATTAGATGTAGATGGGACTTGGATAGCCCTGGTTCATGAAGCTTATATATATATCTTATATATATAAAGATATTAAGATATATATTACTATACTTTTTTTTAATATTTTAAACAATACTGAAGTCTCTTACTCAGTTGAGTCAAAGCAAGTTGTGTATGTTGATTTACAGTAGAATTTGGACCATTCTGTTTTTCCAGTTTGGAGATTGTTTTTTCTAGGAATATTTTTGAGAAAACCTCTTCTTCATTGCAAAATTTCATTAAATTTACCTTGAACTTGACACTGCGGTATCAGTATCCAGAGTTAAAAATTACAAAATGTTAATATTTCTGACTATATGTATGGATGTATCTTCCATTGGAAGAGTGTATATGGCAAAGCCTTCCAAAACGGATTCTCAGCCAACTTTCTTGTGAGGGTGTGTTACTCTTCATCAATGTGCTGCGCTGAACTTCCTCACTGCTCCCTCAGGTTTCCAGATTACAGGAGAAGAACTGGTGGTTCAGCTCCATCTTAGGATGTGGTTGCATAATATGTTGGCTTTTGAAACTTCAGAATTACCTGTTTATCCCACTTTATTCCTAGCCTTCCCATGTGGCAATGCTATTAACTATTTTCTGCTCAAAAAAAAGCCCCAAACTGGTTGCTTCGTGAAGCCTTAGGTCTCTGGTTTGGGCAGTTCAGCTGCTTTAGATCAACTTCAACATATTTATCTGTATTTCTCCAGTTGGATGACATTAAAAAAATGAGGGATTATTGTAATTAGTATGCTATCAGGGTCTTTATAAAACCATCTCTCAGAGAGCCTTTGATGATAGTAAATCTTACCACCAATGGAGACCAGTATCATGGATGGTTTCCTGAAAATTTCTGGGGTGAGTGTTAGAGGAAAGATAGAAGTTGTTTTAAAACTATCCTAAATTTGTAAAGTATGTGTCTGTTTTCTATAGCTTTCATTAGGATTGACTTTTAAAAAAAAAATGTCAGTTTGAGGTACACATATATGTATCGCTGTTAAACTTGCACCTTGTACTTATTACAAAATATTACGAGATGATTATTAGTCTATATCTTCATTATATTTGAAGTAACTGCCACATCTGCAGCCATAGTAGTAGGAGACAATTATCCTATGGTATTTTTTTTAGTCTTTTTGTTCATAGCTGTTCTTTTATTTGGCTTCATAAACTGAGGAGATAAGGTAGTGCCAGAATTTTTCCTTTCTGAAAATTTGATGGTAATGGGTGTTTTACAATTGTATTGTTGCTTTCTTCTCCTCAATATTAAATCTCTAATTTTTTAATATTCTTTTTGTTCCAAAGCTGCAATGCACAATTGTTACTTGATTTACCATATTAACACTAATACACAGGGTAGGATGTAGTACAAAAAATAAAGCAGCAAATTGATAGTGAAAAATGATTGTTCAAAAATCTGGACAATACAAATACCTGAATACCAAAAGTGCACATTATCTGTAAAGAGTGGCCTTTTCTCTCAATGAATTCCAGTTCTGTTCTCAACTGGGGTTATAGATGTGAGAAATTTCTAATTGAAAACTTAGATAGAAGCTCTTGGCAAAATGGACAAAATCCACAGTTATATCTGCTTTTGAAATCAGTAAGACATTTGCATTCTTAGAAACCACTACTGCAAATTGGAAAATATTAATTATTGCAGAACTGGTGACATTAGTTTTACAAAGAGTTTCCAGTGCGGAAAGCAAAAGGAAAGTTTGTGAGAGCCTACCTGATTCGGTGTTAGCAGTAGGGTTATGTTCAGAGAATGTTTTTATCAGTGGAAACCCTTTGACAACATTTCCTCTTTCTCCAAGGGTTACCTTGGCGTAGGTCTTACTAGTCAGAATTTCAGTAACCTTCAGACACTTCTGTAGCTGATTTTGTAACTTCCATTTCACTCTGTTTTCTTACATTTTCCCATTTTCTCACATTTTCCCATTTAACTTAATTCTTCATGTAACACAGTTCACCAATCTACTCCAGAGTGTGCAGTAAAAATAGGCTTCTTGGTTTGGATTCATCCTACTATAAACAGGGACCAAAGCCAGGAGCATGAGTGCCCAAGGTTTCATTTAGAGTAAATGGAGAAAGACAGACACCTCCAGAGAATGGTTTTGTATTTTTTTTGTAAAAGCTATTTTCCTTCTATAAGGAATCTTTTTTGGAAAATAAAAAAGTTTAACTGTGTTAACTTTTAACTTCTATGTGAACTAAAATATTGAGCTTGCTTTTTGCTGTTCTTCCTCTTATTTGTTACTGCATAATGGGATATTTTTTTTCTTTTTTTTTTGGTGTGGAGCAAATACCTTTCAAGTAAGAAGAAAATGCAGTTTGAAGCTTGACTTCATTTCTGCTTTGGTCTGTTGATGATTCTGACTTCATTGAGAACAAAACCAGGCTTCTACCTTTATTGTTCAAGGCTGCAACCCAAAACAGTATTATTTTTAACTTTCTGCTGAAAAATAACAATTGACACAGAAGAATAGTTTGTCAGGAAATAAGTGTTCAAATATCTGTGCTTCCATTGCTGAGAAAAGAGTTGGAGTGGAGTTTCAGGTAAAAATTGCTTTATGGTTGTTAGCTGCAACTAGTTCAAGTCTGTAGAAAATAAAGTTCATAGTACTCCTTCAGTGCAAATTATTTGTACTTAAAATGGTACTTAAAAGACTTGATTATAATTACTGTACCTCTGTCACCAGTCCCTGTGATGGAAGCTGCAGATTAATAAGTAGTGGGTTCTGTACTGGAAAAACAGATCTGTAAGGAGAGTGACGCCTATGGGATTGGGCTGCTTGATCTTTCAGAAACAAATTAGGTAAAAAAACTTAATTGATTCCATTTCTTATTAGGTTTTAGTTTGGTTTGGAGGTTTTTGGTTGGTTGGTTTGGTTTTTGTTTGTTTGTTTAAAAAAGGATGAATATGCATAATAAATATAAATAATTTGAAGCTGAATTAAGAAAGAAAATACAATTTTTTTTCCATTTTCCACTTTTTGTTTCCCCTATCTCTTTTTCCAGTAGGGTCCTCATTGTTTTTTATTTTAATTCTCTCATATCTTGAACAAATCATAATTTAGGATAATTATGCATTAGATTAACTCGGATAGCCAAACCATCCACACTTAATGAAGACCTGCTTTTATCCAATTTTACTGTTAAGGATTGTCAAATGATTTGCTGGAGGCCAAGCATTAGTTCTGCCTCCCATTTATTAGCCACCCTATTTATTAGCTCATTGCTGCAACAACTAGACCATATTGTTGCTGATCTCGTTAGGCATACTGAAAACTGAGGGAAAATGTATTACTATATGATTGTCCTAATTACTAATTTCAGTAGCGCAACAGACTACAAAATTGGTTCACTTAATTTAAGAATATGTTAAGTTCTGAAAATGACCAAACATCTTTTCTTTTCACAGTCTGTGTTTTGTACACACAAGCCATTGGAAACAAAGAATGGAGAGAGGTAAGATTCATAGATGTATAAACTTTTTGATTATACTTAAGGCTGCTCATTTGCCATAGTAGAAGAGGGCACGTTATAGCCTTTTGAATGCCATGCTAAACAATGGAAGTTCAATGTACCAGCAAACACTTAAAACCTAGTCAGATCAATCTGGATAAAGTTTTTGGGTATCAGGAGAGGAAGACAGTCAAACAGTATGGGGTCTATGGGAGGATTCAGCTGGTGATGGTCAGTGTCAGCAAAACTATCTTGTAGTTATGGTAGAGATCTGCTTCTCTCATGCAGCATTTGGGAGAATTTAGTTGCTGCTGAACAAAGTATACAGCAGGGAACAAGTTGGGAGAGTATTATGCATAGGTTGGACTGTGTCTTCTCAACCGATGGGTGTAAACGCTGGAGAGAGATGCCTTAAGAAACTAAATCAGGTACCTCTAAATTGGATATCTACAGCAGATCAACATATTTGTAGCCTGGAACAGTATCCTTGTACTTAGTAATCTAATTTTTCTCCTTTAATGTTATTCTTTGAAAGAATTGATAGTGGTGGGGGAAAGGTGGTCTTTCTACTGGTCGAATGTGCTGTTTAGCTGCCTTACAGAGAGGACTCATGGAACTGTTCTTTGCTGTAGGTGGTCTGCTGTGTGCCCATATGTTCTAAGAATTCAGGCAAGAGAAGAATGAACTCTTACTGTTTTTCCCTGTAAAAGAGAGGTGGTGTGATGTTCTTGTTTTCAGAAGTTAGGTGACTTTATTTGATTACTACCATGTAAAAATTTCAGTGGAGGGGCCAGAGACACAGAAACCAAACCTCTTTCTGCATATTTTCTGCTTTGCTGAAACATGGTGGATGTAGGTTTCATACCTGTCCAGATGAGAGAATTGAATTTGTGTCCTTCTTGGAGAAAAGCTCATATAACTGGGCAGTACATGAAATATAGTACCTATTTCATCTGTAGTTTTTAGTTAAATTGCTGCTCTCTGTTGTTCTGAACTGCGTACAAGACATCTGCTTGGTATTCCTACTGGATCACATTCCTCTGATGATTTCTCTGAAGAAGTATCAGTTTGAGGACCCTAAATGAGAAGTCACTAATCTTAATTAAATCCGCAGAAGTAGTAGACAAACACAGAGTTCTAAGTGTCTGGATAGCTAGCTCTGAAAACAGAGGAGGCTTCAGGCAGGTGACCAGGTAGCTTGGCATGATTTGGAAGCTAAGCTTCAGTCATCAGTAAAGCATTCAGGTCCTTTTCTGGTCTAGGGTTAAGAGGATTTTGTCAGATACTCTGCCTTTTATTGTTGTCTGAGGTTCTTATGTAATTTTGTGGAATTTTGTACTTCACAGGTGTAACTGTTAAAATAAGTATTAACCATTTTTAATATTGTAATCGTCCTGGTGGTAAAATCATAATGTTATGACCTTACTTCGAAAATGTTCCATGTGCTCATTTTGAGGTAATTTAGGAGATTGTTGATGGAAAGATTCCATCTGCTCTTGATTTTAGCAGATCCAAGTTTGTCATGGTTGAAGTGTGACACCACCTTACAGCTTTGTGGTGTCTTCTGCCATTTTATCTCCTTCACCAAAGCAAAAGCACCTGAACAGGGCAGTGTGCAATGTATACTTTTTATATATATATAT
>NW_010159147.1:0-1789 GCF_000695765.1 Mesitornis unicolor
CCAGTATCCCCAGTATAACCCAGTATCCCCACTATTCCCAGTGTCCCCATTGTCCCTCCCAGTATCCCCAGTATCCCCAGTCCCCCGCTCACCCTGGGGCCCTATTGGCTGTGCCCGTCCCAGCGTCAGCAGCGCCACCAGCACCAACGGACACAGGGCCTGGGGGGGACGTATAGGGATGTATAGGGGACATATGGGGACATATAGGGACATATGGGGGTGTATAGGGGACATATAGGGGACATATGGGGACGTATAGGGACATATGGGGTGTGTAGGGGACATATAGGGACAGATGAGGACATATAGGGAGAACAGGGGACATATGGGGGTGTATGGGGACTTATAGGGAACATATGGGGTGTATAGGGGACATATAGGGACAAACGAGGACATATAGGGGACATATAGGGGACATATGGGGGTGTATGGGGCCATATAGGGATGTATAGGGGACATATAGGGGTGTATAGGGGCCATATGGGGTGTATAGGGGACATATGGGGTGTATAGGGGCCATATAGGGACAAACGAGGACATATAGGGACATATAGGGAACATATAGGGACATATAGGGGACATATGGGGATGTATAGGGGACATATGGGGGCATATGGGGACATACAGGGGACATACAGGGGACATATAGGGATGTATGGGGCCATATAGGGATGTATAGGGGACATATAGGGGTGTATAGGGGACATATGGGGTGTATAGGGGCCATATAGGGACAAACGAGGACATATAGGGACATATAGGGGACATATAGGGACATATGGGGACATATGGGGGGTGTATGGGGACTTATAGGGGACATATAGGGACATATAAGGGACATATAGGGACTTATAGGGGACATATGGGGACGTATAGGGGACATATAGGAGACATATGGGGGTGTATGGGGACATATAGGGGACATATAGAGACAGACAAGGACATATAGGGACATATAGGGGACATATGGGGGTGTATGGGGACTTATAGGGGACATATGGGGATGTATAGGGACATATGGGGAGGGGTAGATAGGGGTGTATGACAGCAGTGTGTCAGCGTTGCACACTGTGTCCTATATAGGGGACATATGGGGGTGTATGGGGACTTATAGGGGACATATGGGGATGTATAGGGACATATGGGGGTGTGTAGGGGACATATAGGGACAGATGAGGACATATAGGGGACATATAGGAGACATATGGGGGTGTATGGGGACATACAGGGACTCATAGGGGACTTACAGGGACGTATAGGGACATATAGGGGACATATGGGGGTGTATAGGGGACATATAGGGACAGACGGGGACATATAGAGACATACAGGGGACATATGGGGAGATATAGGGGACATATGGGGACATGCAGGGAACATACAGGGACGTATAGGGGACATATAGGGGTGTATTTGGGACATCCAGGGACATATGGGGACATATAGGGGATGCTTAGGGGCATATAAGGGACATATAGGGACATACAAGGATATAGAGGAGCATATAGGGGATGTATAGGAGATGTATGGGGGTGTATAGGGGACATATGGGGACATGCAGGGGCTGAATAGGGGATGTATGGGGGCATATAAGGAACATATGGGGACATATAAGGGCTGTATAGGGACATATAGGGGACGTAGGAGGATGTATAGGGGACATGCACGGGTGTATAGGGCACGTATGGGGACATGCAAGGACATATGGGGACGTATGAGGACATACGAGGTCGTATAAGGGTGTATAGGGGCCATATGGGTGTATGTAAGGGACATATGGGGACATATA
>NW_010159148.1:0-3354 GCF_000695765.1 Mesitornis unicolor
CTGAGGAGCCTCCACTGCAGCAGGATCCCCCTCCTCCACCTCCAGAGCTGACAATGATCTTGCCAGAGCCCCCACTGCTGCCGCCGTAGCTGCCTGAACCTGAGCCCCCGCAGCAGGAGGAGCCCTGTTGCTGGTGGCCAGAGGAGCTGCCCCCGTGGCAGCAGGAGCCCCCGCTGGACTGGGAGGACATCCCGTGGCAGCCTCCGGAGGTCTGTCTGGAGCACATCTTTGAGCAGTGAACCTGCAAGAAACAGCCTTATTTTTACTCAAGATCAGCCACTGCCGTCACAAGAATTACCCCCAGCCAGGAGGACCCGTGCACAGCCCAGCGACATTGGCAGGGTCTCCAGACTCAGTGAATTTCCACTCCTCCAAGCACTTTGTGCCCCACGGATCCCAGCCATGCGTAGAGCTTTTTGCTAGCAGATTACCAGGTTGCTAAAGTTAATCAACACACTACTTAAAGTCTTAAGTTTTATCCCATAGCTGTTCCATCTCGATCTCTATCCTGATGAAAGACATGAGTCCCAGTAACATAGGATGATCCGGCTTCTGCTGACAGGAGATTTAAATTTGTCAAAGCAACCTTCCTGACTTTCAAGCCACCACCCATCAGTTGTACTTCACCAAAGCATTTATGTTTTGCAAGCAGGAGAGAAAGAGAAGGAAAGAGAAGTTCCCTTCAGCAGAAATGGACTTACCCTTCTTGGCTTTGGCGACGTGTACAGCAGAGCAAAGCTGAGAGAATGAAGCACTATGAGATCCACCGACTTTTATACCGTTCCTAATTTTCCCAAGTGGGAAGTGAGGCATCCAAAGGAGTGGTGTTAGGTTTATTTAGTAAACAGATTGTGATCCTTCAGCCCATTTGTCCTGACTCATCAAATCAGATCAATGCCTCTCCGGTTCATCACTTCCTAGGCTACCTGCAATTTGGCCGCAGGTATCGCATGTGAGCGCAGCTCCCGTGCTGGAGTTTCGAGATAGGGTTCACACTAGCACCCTCCACTAGACCTGGGGGATGCTGGGGTGGTGACTGACAGCAGAAGGGGCTGTGGAGACTTGTGGGTTTTGTGTGTTATAGACTATGGCGAAGTCCAGGGGAATGGAGGCGACTGCGCTGGGTAACGCTGCTGTTGGTGGGGCAGCAAAGGACTCCCACATGCCTGGACTTCCCCACTACACCAGTGAGGCGTGGATCATGGTTTTTGTTTGAGTGTTTCCATATGGAAAGTACAGAGGTCAGGTGGGTTTTGTACCAACTTTGGGAGGAGGGGAGATGCCTGTTTGAGAAAGGAGTTGAAGAGCTGGAGGTAGAGGGTACCAGATCCAGGTTCCAACCTCTGTACCAGCATCTTGGTGAATATTAACCAAAAGGATGACTTCATCTCAGTTTGGGAGATGGCTCTGGTGTTTCTGAAGAAGCAACAAGAACTGAGGATGCCCTGTGCTCCTACTGTCACCCCGAGAGGCCCTGAAACTTGGCTTCTCACTTTCTTGGTCCTGGGCCACTTCTGGGTGCAGGGACACTCAACAGCAACGTTTGCACCTCCTTGCAGTGGGAACCCAAGCTTTCTGTTAACACCACGCAGGCAATGATGGTGTTTGTACAGTTCCTAGTCACCAGTGTTTTAGGACACAGTGGCTTTCCATAACGAAATCCCAGGCCACTCAGCTGTTCCAGGGGCACCACAGGCTGGAGGAGCTCATCCAAACGTGTTTTGGGAATGCTTGCATCCCTGGGGTCTCCCAGGAGGAGAGGACAGAGGAGAGAACACGTAAATGGGAAGCTCTTTGCCCGTTATAGGTGTGGGTCATTCCTGTTTCTACTGGGACACTTCCAAACATCCATCATCTGCCTCACACAGAACAGTTCAGGCAGAGGTTTATTTTCCTTTCCCTGCTAATTGCCAGAATAAACCACATCAAAGCAATCACGTCTCATTGGGAAACTCCCTCTGAAGACTCATACCTGGAGCGGTGTTTTATTCCTGTGGGCATGAGAAGATCCCTGGTTACTCCAGGTTTAGCGTCTCAGTCCTTGGAAGGGGCTTTTGGAAGCCTCGTCCCCGCCACTGGCTCCAAGGGAAGTTCATAGCTGGAGCAGGGCTTGGACAGACCCCTCATTTCTCTTCCACAGCTGCTTGGTGCAACTGTGAGGACCTAAAGCTCCTGCACCATGCACCTGCAAGGGCCTCAGCTCCACATCTGGAATGATACCTTGCAGTCCTTTGCACTACAGTGTAAGAGTTTTCGCATTTTTTCCTCTCCTGCCTCATTTAAAGCTCCCTTCTGCAGTGCATGGCATTGATGAGGCAGAGGGACTGCAGTGTTTAACTTTGTGATACCTTACCTGATGGGCAAAAGTCAGGATCATGAGTAGCAACAGCAACATGCCGTCTCTTCTACAGGTGGGTTTTCAATGCATTTGTGCTTTGGAGCTTTGTTACAACAGCATCAGCTCAGAATAAAATCACAATAACGGAAATAATGCAAATGTTGTGGCATAAAGCAAAATCCAACCACTCAGACACTGAAGTTCTCTAGAAGTGCAAGTTTTATTGTCTTGTGTGAGCACTAGAATATTGAGGCAGAAAACAGACACATGCAACAACGCTGGCTGGAAGTTATTGATGGATAACACCAGAGGCTCTGGTCAGCTGGAGCTGAACAGAAACATCCCAAGGTAGAGAATAAAGGGATAACATAAATATTCTTAAATTTAATAGAGAAAGAAATGGGAAGCATGTTTGTATCTTGGGCTTTCTTGATCCGAGAGTCCCTTCTGCAGACGTTACTTGTGTTTAGTCTGCGGTGGCCAGACGACTGGCTGGGTCACCTGTTGAATGGATGAACCTCCTCCACTGCCGCCTCCTCCTCCAGAATGGGATGAGCCCTGGCCTGAGCCACCTCCCCCAGTGATGCAGATGGGTCCTTGGCCCTGGTGACCGGATCCACCACCTCCTCCTCCCATGCTGCCACCACCAATGCAGATGGGGCCTTGGCCTTGATGACCTGAACCACCTCCTCCTCCACCACCACCAATGCAAATGGGGCCTTGGCTTTGATAACCTGATCCACCACCTCCACCTCCTCCACCTCCACCGCCACCAATGCAGATGGGGCCTTGGCCTTGATAACCTGAACCACCTCCACCACCACTGCTTCCTCCACCAATAATGCAGATGGGTCCTTGGCCTTGATGACCTGAACCACCTCCTCCTCCTCCTCCTCCTCCCATACTGCCTCCTCCAATGCAGATTGGGCCTTGACCTTGGTAGCTGGAACCGCCACCTCCTCCTCCTCCTCCACCACCACCCCCAATGCAGATGGGGCCTTGACTTTGTTGACCTG
>NW_010159149.1:0-9621 GCF_000695765.1 Mesitornis unicolor
AAATGCACTGTCTTGCACAAATATAAATGGCGTCCAAAAATTTAAATGTATATCACTAACATTAACTACCATAAATCATGCCTATCCTACATTAAGCAAGCACTTCAATGAGTAAGCATAGATGGATACTTAGCACTATACTTAATTATCGTGATTCTCACCAAGATGATGTCCCTGCATGTGGGGAAGAAGGAGGCAGAGATGTCTGGGCTTTTTGACCCATCTGAAAGTTGGTGTTCTTGCCTTCCTCCACCCTACAATGAGGATTCTAAATGCCAGGTTTATACTTTTGGTGAGGTGGGACTTAAATAAATTATTGAGTATTGTCTGGACCTTAACAAGGCTCTTTATGTGTTCAGTCAAGGTGAGTGTGCAGGGAGGGCTGAGGAAGAACAGAGGCAGCAATTAAAAGTGGTTTGCTTAGCTTCACCAGTGATCATCAGGCTGTGAGACCTCCCCCTCACCCCAGGTGACACTCGGTTGATTCAGTGACAGACCGCTAGGAGCCAAGGGTGTCCCTTCACTGATTACTTTGTATCAACCCTCATAGGAACGTTGTCCTTCAGGTACCACAGATGGTGACTAAGAAAAGAAACTCAGAGGAAACCTTTTTGGCCATCAGTTTCCTTTAGTAAACAACTCTCTGCAAATCTCTGAAGTGAGATTTGTGCTTCTGCCATATCCAGGGCATTTTTTTGTGCAAACTGTTCCAATGCCTTTGAGCTTCCTAACATGGCTTTTTAGGCAGTAAAGATTTGTGATGTGTGACAATGTCCTGCCCCAGACTCTTGAATGGGCACTTGTAGAGATGGTGTTATTTGGTGAGGTCTTGTTGCAGTGTACGGACCTCCTGCCTGTCTGGCAAGGTAGAATTGTCAGCTTGGGTGAGTTACTTGTATGTCCAGAAAGAGGAGGGGAACTTCCCTGAAGTTACAGGATAAGAGGGAGGGATATCCTGATGGAAGGAGGGAAGGAAGGCGGGAAGGAAGGAGGGAAGGAAGGAGGGAAGGGAGAAAGGAGGGAAGGAAGAAGGAAAGGGAGGAAGAAGTTCTGCCATGGAGCAGTGCATCTGGCCAGGGCACACCCTGCACAGGGTCTGGAATAAAAGGAGCAGCCTGGGAGAGAAGATACAAAAGTGCTGGAGACCTGGGAAAGCCCATGGTCTCTGAAGCCATGGATGGAAAGCAGGATCTGATGTTTTGGAGTCATCATGCAGCTCAGGGCTGTCAGTCCAAATGAGCACCCTCGGTGACTCTTGTCACTGATGAGCAATCTCCTTTCAGAGCTGTTGCCTGTCATCTAGGATATAGCTTACCTCCATTTGAACCATGAACTTCAGATGGGTCACTGCTGTGCCGGACGCGTGCTACGGACACATTGCTCTGTAGCATCCGTCATGCCTCAGCTATGTCATCTCTAGACAACTTGTGCTTGCAATCAAACATGCTCCAGCCATAGGAGAGTGCCTGGTCTCTAAGATCAAGGAAAATGGGGATTATTACATTATTACTGGTGGATGAAGTTGTCAAGCCGCTATCCATCACTTTTGAAAGGTTGTGGAAGTCTGGTGAAGTCCTGGCTGACTGGAAAAGGGCAAACATAACCCCCATTTTCAAAACTGAGAAAAAGGAAGACCCAGGAAACTATAGTCCAGTCAGTCTCACCTCAATGCCTGGCAAGATCATGGAGCAGATCCTCCTGAAGATTCTCCTAAGGCACATTGAGAATAGGTTGCAAGGTTGGTGGTAACCAACACAACTGGCAAATTGTGTCTTACTGATTTGGTGGCCTTTTATGATAGAGTCACAGCACCAGTGGATAAAGGAAAAGCAACTGACATCATCTACCTGGACTTGTGCAAAGTGTTTGACACTGGCCGGCATGATGTACTGGTTACTAAATTGGAAAAACATGAGTTTGTTGGATGGACCACTTGCTAGATAGTGAATTGGCTGGATGGTCACACTCAGAGAGTTGCAGTTAATGGCTCAATGTCCAAATGGAGGCCAGTGACAAGTGGTGTTCCCCAGGGATCGGTATTGGGACCGGTAACTGTTTTACATCCTTGTCAGCGACATGGACAGTGAGATCGAGTGAACCCTCCACAAGTTTTCGGATGACACCAAGCTGTGTGGTGCAGTTGACACTCTGCAAGGTAGGGATGCCATCCAGAGGGATCTGGACAGGCTGGAGAGGTGGGCCCATGCCAACCTCATGAGGTTCAACAAGACTAAGTGCAAAGTCCTCCACCTGAGTAGGGGCAATCCCAAGTACAGACCCAGGCAGGGCAGAGAATGGCTTGAGAGCAGTCTTGAGGAAAAGGTCTTGGGGGTGTCCATCGATGAAAAACTCAACATGAACCACCAATGTGCATTTGCAGCCCAGAAGACCAACCACATCCTGGGCTTCATCAAAAGAAGTGTGACCAGCAGGGCAAGGGAGGTGATTCTGCCCCTCTGCTCTGCTCTTGTGAGACGTCACCTGCAGTACTGCGTCCAGTGCTGGGGCCCCCAGTATGAGAAGGACATCGAGCTGCTGGAGCAGGTCCAGAGGAGGGCCACGAAGTTGATCAGGGACTGGAGCACCTCCCCTATGAGGACCAACTGAGAGAGTTGGGGCTGTTCAACCTGGAGAAGAGAAGGCTTTGGAGGGGAACCTTTTAGCAACCATCCAATACCTGAAAGGTGCCTATAAGAAAGCCGGGGAAGAACTGTTTGCAAGGTCATGTAGCAATAGGACGAGGGGTAATGGTTTTAAATGGGAAGAGGGTAGATTTAGACTAGATATTAGGAGGAAATTCTATACTGTGAGGTTGGTGAGACACTGACACATGTTGCCCAGGGAAGTTGTGGGTGCCTTCTCCCTGGAAGTGTTCAAGGCCAGGTTGGACGGGGCCTTGGGCAACCTGGTCTGGTGAGAGGTGTCCCTGCCCATGGCAAGGGTTGGAATGGGGGAGCTTTAAGCTCCCTTCCAGCCCAAACATTTCTGTGATTCTATGATAAATTATTTATGGCATTTAAATATCTTTTCAGATTTAGCATAAGACTTCCTCTTTTTGCCTTTTTCTGTGTATTGTTTGTGTAGACATCCTTTGTATGCACAAACTTTATTCTTTCTATGCAGAGACTAATATATTGCTCTTCCTTCAGAAAGAGCTCTTTAGCTTTTTTCAAAAATAAGGATTAACAGTAGGATGTTTTAAATGCAGATTTTATTCAATAAAACAGTGATAATTCTTGAAATAGAGGGTCCTGAGCCTTAGTTGCCTACATGCAGACAGACCAAAGAAATGTGTCTACTCTCCATCTTGGCTGGGGAGTTATTTCCTTGAAGGACTGCACCTCTGCCCTGTTCCCAGCTTTGTTCACCTGCAATCTGCATATGCTAGTCCCAGAGGCACAATGTATGTTGCAGCAGCAGGCAGTTTAAGGCAGCCAGGAGAGGCTGAGCTGGGGCTGGACACTGTGTCTGGGAAACAGACACAGGTGGTCTTCCAGAAACCTGCTCCACAGGTGAAGAATTGACTATAAACATCAATTGGTCATTGCCACTGCTTTCCATGGGATTTCTTTTCTATCCTGGGAGTCATGCAGTGGGGCTACCTTTTCATGAAAAGCAGGCAAGTCCATTGCCCTGTCATGAGGGTCACTGCGTGCCTGCAGAGCTTGAAGATGGGCTGGGTGATGAAGTGATGCAGCTTCAGCTCCAATGTCTGCTCAAATGAGCAGCAAAATTCCCAGTACTTCAGCAGTGGGTGACTGCACCAGTAGCCTATGGTTTTGCAGTGAAATCACTCTCCTGGACAAAGATAAGCATGCACAAGGGTGTTCCCAGATTCCCAGCATTAAATCTAAAACCATGCAAATAGATTTTCAGTAATAATTTTAAGTTTCATTTCTGTTTCTTGTTGTTTGTTTTTTTTCCCCCCACAGGTTCACATGTGGACTTTTCATACTCTGCTACAGCTGCAGCTTTGCTTCTTTGCTAAATGCTACAGCTTTAACATACTCGTTATTTTCTTTGCGCTACTGAGAATTACTTCAACAATTTTCTTAATCAGGTACACATAGAAGGTTTGATTTTTTTACAGTCTTTGTCTGTAACAAATACATTTGGTACTAGCATACTTATATGACAGCAATAACAGGACACTTCTAATAAAACTGCTTTTCTTTATGAATTCCCATTTCCCTTCTAGATACTTTGAATATCTCTTTGAAGTTTTAATGCTTTGGTTTCAATTTTCTGTACTCCTGTTTAAGGAATAAAGCATTCACCAGATTTACTTTTAAAAATGGAAGATAGTGTGGTCTCATTGACTTAACAGGATTAGAAGTGAGTGTCTGCCATTTCCTTCTTCTCAACTTCTCCTTCTTGCTTTTCAACTGAATCCCTGGGCAAAATTTGCCAGGCTCTGAGATGTGGTCACCACCCAACTATTCCCATTAATGGTAATGATACTTGAGGTGCTGGGCACATTTGAAAACTATGATTTTCTGTTCAAGTTATATTTAAATGAAGTCACACTACTGCATTACATTGGTAGTGGAATGGGTAGGTTATACTTACAGCAGGTTTAAAAGCTGATTAAACGTTTCCATTACTTGTGTCTCTCTTCTGAATACAGTTATGCCATCATCATTCTTTCCTGTTCTATTAAATGCTGGATTTTTTTCTTGTATTATTCTTATGGTGTTCTGCCTCCTGTTGTTTTATAGGAATTCTGTTATATTTCCAGAGACCTCCCTTCCTCTCCAGATACCTAATCTGGTTGTCACTTTTGGCTTGGACATGTCCTCTAGCTTTTTGTATTGTCTCAGCACAGCAGCCATGGGATGAACAGAATTATGTTAGTTTGATGCTTGCGTCAGTCTCTGTAAGCTCCACTTAAAAGCACGTGAACTCCTTGCACGCACAGAAAGCCTGTGTACCCCATAAGTGTGTGTAACACAGATGTTAGCTCCCTTTTATATCCGATCAAAAATAAGGTATTGAAGACTTGCCTTAAAGAAAGGCCTGTGTGAACCTACTCATATGAAGTTCACTTTGTACTATTGGTTTTCTCAGTATTTTGAAGTCTCTTTTAATTATAATTTTTTTTATATATAAATAGTCTTACAGAAATTCCAAGGCAGTACAGACTCATGTTTAAAACTATTGGATCTAAATTCCCCATAGCTTGTTCTTTCTGCTGTCTCACTACCTTATTCACCTTGAATAGTATTCACTTCCCAAAAAGTACTTCTGGAATGTTTTAACGGTATGCTAGCAATGGCTATAAGAAGTAATTTTTCAGATCCCAAATCCATAGTCTTTACTCTTCCAGGACATTGATTCAATATTGATAATATTTCCATCATCCTGCTTACCCAAACGATGCTGAGGAGTAAAGACTGTGGGATTAGTTTCTTATGTTCTCTGGGGCTCAGACTTGCAGGATTTGATAAGGGATAGAAGAAGGAAGGTATATTGAAGAAAGTTGAAGTTGAAAGAGATCACAGCACACAGAATTAGGGTGATGCATCCAGAGTAACCCAGATACATAGCAAATGCTATGTCTTCTGAGTCCCAGTCCAAAACTTCAACTCGAAAATTAATCTTCACTTTTTCAGTGAAGCCAGAACTCAGCTTAGGGAGAAAAATTTGGGGGGGAAGGGTTGTTTTGTTGTTTTTTTCAAACATGGATTTGTTAAAAATTAAATATTTTTGTTCAAGAACTTAAAAGATATTAAAAAATAGTGTCTTTTGGATTTTCAAAGTGTGAGAATGGTGCTGCTTTTTCATCCAGACCTGTTCAGGGTTTGCCTTTACTCAACATCCCTCTGAGTATAAGGCTTTGGTCAAGGTGTCTGAAGAGGACACAGGGGATGGTGTGCCAGGACATTACCATTAACTGTTCTGTATTTGTTCTCTCAGGTGCTTACTTTGCACTGAAAGTCACTGTTACTTTTCATACAATTCCCAGCCCCAGGCAGACTCTGCCACAGGTGAATCCTGCCTGCAAGTATCACTGAGTAAAGGTTTCTGAAAACAAAGGCAAGCATTTTTTCACCACTTTCTATATTATGTACACTTTTTTGTGAAAGTTTCCTTATGCTGCCAGCTCCACCAAGTAACAATGTTTTCTTTGAAATTCACTTGATACCTTTCTCTCAAAGGTTTAATTAGATAAAATGGTATCAAGAGGTCTGCACCAATCCCAGGATTTTTCGGTAGGGAGCTATTGTGGAAGTTTTCCTTTGGCAGCTTCCCTGAGTTTCCGGCAGCATCTATCTCCCAGCATCTACCAGTCTATAGACAGAAATGAGTGTTTCTTGAGAAAGAAAAAGGTATTAGCAAATTACAGGAACATCAGCCAAGTTACAGAATTCACAATCAGTTACATTTGTGCTGTTTCTTCTGAGTGCTGGGAGGTACGTGGAGGTCTTTATAACAAACATGAGGCTATTTCAAAGATGTAAGAATATCAGAATAAAAAATTTTCAGCAGCAGAATACTTCCAAGGAGAATATGTATCTACCTGCTATAAGAAGTGAGATGTCAGAAAAATGTGAGAGAGAGCAAATTATGACAAATTGAGACTCATGAGATGAAACGAGTGATGGAATTATTAGATTTCCTCCATTAGTTTGCCTATTTAAGAAGGACACATCGAAGTAAAAACTAATCTGCCAAGACACAGTGATGTAAAAATGGGAATGCCTGTGCAAGGGATGTGTCCCCTTACGCCAAATTAGATGCATGAGCAATAAACAGGGCAGGGGCAGATTAACAGGCAGAGAAAGCAGCTCTAGATTTTCTTTTTTGCTGTGTAAAAAAAAAACCCACCAAAAAAAAATCAAATTGGAAGGCAGATACTGCATGCGCTAACAACTGAAAATTATATGGTAATGCAAACAGACAAGCACTGTGAAAGAGAAATCTAGCCACAAACAATTGTCATCTAAGTACTTTTTTTTTCATTTTTGAATGACAATTCTTTGCAGCTTTTTTACCTTGCAAGGGAAAAAAAAAAGGAATTGGAGTAGAGTTGAAGAGAAAAGTTGATTCTGGTGTTTCAACATGGGGCCTTTCCAAAGCCCTTAGCAGTTACCCGAGCATCTTTCTGGTGACAGCAGTAGTGGATGCTACTTGGCTGTGAGCTATCCCTGATGAACAGAAGTTTGAATGAGGATTAATCAGAACAGTAATGTGCTGCAAAGGAGAAAGCTTTGGAAGAAAATTGCCCGTGAGAGAGAGAATTAGAACAAACAGAAAGGAGTGGGAAATGTGGGACAGATCATATGCAGTTACTTTCTACCCTCAGGTCTTTGTTTTTATAAAATCAGAAATGCTCTTATTTGCAAAGAATGTGCAGAGAAAGCAAAAGCCTTTTGCCTGGCTGCAGGTTGGGAAAATTGCCTGTGAAGGTAATTCTTAGTATTCTAGCTGTTACTGGTGAAGTGGGCAAAGGGGAGTCCTGTGGCAAGGGTATAGCAGTAGCAAAGGGATCTTTGTCCTCTCCTTAGGTTTGGTCAAATACGTTGCTTCAGTCTTCACCGCTGCCTTACAGCTCCCAGGGACTCAGGCTTTTAAAGGAGAATAGCTAAGAGCAGTGAGATTCACACAGCAGTGTTGTAGTACTCTCAGTCTGTGCTGTAGGAGACAACAACATTTCAGGCTGTGGCTGTATTACTGCATTGGGTGAAGGTTTGACTCAGGGTCTCCTCTTGGCCCTATATCTCACTCTTTGCTTTAGCACAGTCTAGCATAGGCAGCTGGCTTCAGGCCTAGGTTTGTCTCACATTTGAGCACATTTGCACAGAGGGGCTGAAGGCGTGGCTGCTGAGAGTTTGATCAAGGGCAGGTCTTTTTTTTAAATGCTTCTCTCAGCGTGGTCTGGAGGAAAGAGCTTCTGGAAGCCACGTATGTTAAACTTTAAGAAGCATGGAGAGGTCTTTGAAGTGGGAGAAGTTCTACTAAGCTGGTGAATGAGTGTTGTTATTTCCATACTGCTGATAGCTGAGAGTTTATAAAAAATCAGAACTAGTTGTGGTCCTGCTTTGGAAGAGAAGAGGATGCAGGAAGAACAAGGTTGCACAGTGGCATGTCATTCTCATAGTCATTTAATGAAAAGCATGGCTACTAACTCGGGTTGCTAACAGAGGATGATAAATCCTTTCACTTTCATCTTTTGGTGACTTGGGCATTTCTCGGCAAATGAAAGAGGGGAGCAAGGGGCAGAGGTCCTTGGATAATTGGTGTGTTTTTTACCAGCAGGTTACGCAAAGTTCCCAGGGACAGAGAGCTCTTGGAAATGATCCCATCACTGAAAGCCAAAGACAGCCCTTTGGTCCTGGGCTGGATGCTGTCACTTAAGCAATGGGGTTGAGGCTGCCTGTCCATAGGTGCAACATGGTGATTTCTCAGGAGTAATAGTGCTGATGAAGCCTGGACTTAAAACCAGGAAGGTGTGCTGTGGGGTGATGCAGTGCATACGTAGCATGCATATGCAGTCACTGTGGTGTTTCCATTGTCAAAAGGGGCAGAAGATTGTGTGTGCTTCCTTTAGCAGCTCCCTGATATCCAGTTCAGCATCTGCACTGATCTCTTAACTTGATGTATTGTATGTGTATGTATCTTACACATGATGTATTTTGCATTGACGAATGTTACTCAAACACAATTTAAACATCTTCAGGAGAAGAAGTCTCTTTCCGTAATTGCATACAGATGCTCAGCAGCATCCATGCTTGATTTTCACCCTGCATGGATCATGTCATTGATGCACACCATATGCTCAGTTATGTAGGTTTTGGTGGTTTATTTCTTATACTCTAAGCTGTTTCACAGAGATGATAATTTTCTGAGATTTCAGTTAGGCAGCAGTTGCTGTGTGTCCAGAAGCAGTCATGCAAACCTTCAGTCTGCCAAGTGATGAAAAGCCACCAGGAGTTCACTGGGATGTGGTGGCAGTCCAGATTTCAACAAATTACTTCTCATTTCTCAGAGCTGATTCTTTTTTAATTCCTGCAGCCTTGCCTAATTTGTCACATGCATGATTGCAAACAACTAAAACTCGTAACAGAACTTAAATCAGTAGAACTCTGCGAAATAGGAATTATTAGCTTCATTACGGCTGCCATTTACAGCAGATCCTGCAATGGATGGTGATCCTAACAATCACTCTGCTTGATGCTCAGCCTCCAGGCAGCTCTTGCTGTGGCAACTGGAGGCAGGGGCCACTGCACCACAGCAGATGTGCTAGAAAATGCATTGGAAACAGCATACCTTTGGCAGAGACTGCTTTTTCGTCAGCAACCAGTATTCATTGCAACAGCTGATATTTTTCCAGGTTTGATAACACAAATACACGCTCATCTTAATCATTCAAAGTTGTCTTAGGTCCCTGAGGACAGTTCTGTAGCCGTGGGGTTGTCCCTCAGTAATGACAGGCTTGAGTTTTACGTATTCCCTGCCACCCACAGGGCACTGCTGGAAAGTAGAGTCTGCACATGAAGACATGTGCTGGTGGCTGTGATGTGCTGGTGGCTGAGAGCTTTCTAGCTTGAGGGCTGTGCATTTTAAAGTCAGTAGGCAGTGGGCTGTGCATGTGACAGCTTTTTCTCAAGTAAAGGTCAT
>NW_010159150.1:0-1647 GCF_000695765.1 Mesitornis unicolor
TACGGCACCCATGGTGAGATAGTGGCCTTGTCATTATCACTTTTAGAAGTACACAGTCTGGAAAAACATGGCACTAGTTTCAGCAGGTACAGCCACTTAGAAGAGGCTGAGCTGAAAAGTAAAATAACTAAATAGAAAATTAGTTCTATTTAGCTCAAACCAGGACAAGGTCACAACTTTTGGAGCCAGCTGGGAGATGTGGAAGCTGGAGGAAGGTTTGGGCAGGGTTTGACATAACTGTGCTGTCATGGACTCCAGGCTGGCACTGGGCAGCAAGGTCTGCACCTTGTCCATAGCTGAGGAGGGATCAGGTTGGAGGGTGTGGGGAGGCATGGATCATCACAGGGAAGAGGGTGAAAATCTCTGTTTACCTTGTCTCAGCAGACTGTGGTTTACATGGAGGCTTCAGGCTAGCAGGGGGATGAGCGTGCCAGCTTACCAGAGACTTAAATTTTGATGTAGGTGGGATGTTCCCTAGCAGGCATTGGCCATAGGAGGCATCATGCCACAGGCACACCCCTTGAGTCACCACTCCTTGGGGTTCTGATTTCTTTTTTTTCTTCCCCAAGCCTGAAGTAGTTTACAAGGCAAATCACTACATTTACCCCTTTCTGGTATACACTGACTCAGGCTCATGTGCTCCTCAGCAAAGCTCAGACCTGTTCCTTCCCCTTTGTCTCTCTCTGCCCGCTCAGCCATGGAGTAGGTCTGCAAAGGCTTCCACTTGCACCCATCCAAGACTCTTCAAGCACACGTAGGGAAGAGGGTGAGGGCTCCAGCCCCTGCCACCAATGGTCAACAAGGTGGCCATATCATGCTGCATGACATCTTATCTTATGGGCTGCAACAAAAACCTAAAGTTATTGTAGGCACTGAGAAAAAAAAAAGAGTTACAATTATGTTGTATGGCAACAGAAACTTCATATTCATTCACAGCCAAGTGTATAATTTTGGTCCAGCCACTTTGCACAGCTTGGACTTGGGGCTAAATAAATGGTCCAAGTCCAGCCAGCTCATATGAACTTTGGGTACATCTTAAGATATGCCCTGATTCCCCTCCTTCTGGTGACTCTAGAACTCAGTGTGAGTTTACACCCAAGCATAAGCAAGCTCAGTCTTGTGCTTAACCGCTAGCACAGTATCTCCTAGCTTTTACTGTGTTGTACTGGTCCTCATGAAAGGATTGATATCCTTGGTCGACCCAAGTTGTTACATAGAAGTTTTTACTCATATTTTTATTGTGTTATATAGAAGCCTCACTTGTATTCTTTTCCTAGCTTCATTTGCACAGTGGTACATTTAAGTTCTTCCCTGGTAAGATCAAATAGGCCTTGAGATAGTCCATTAAGCTTTCTGGGTACATCTTTGCTCAACACATTAAGATAAGTGCCAAGGAAGACGCCAGTGTCAAGATAAGCAATCTGGGAGCTGGTTTAAACTGACACTCCAGGACCAAAGGATGGATGAGCTAATGCCAGGACCATATATGGTCAAAGGAAACCCAATTTTCAACTAGCGGACAGTGTGAGGAACAATATGCACTATGCAAACTAACAGCACCAACTCCTCCCAGGTTCCCCAAGGCTCTCCACACTTCATACCTCAGCAGGGTGCTGTAATTACAAACTTCAAAGCAAATGAGAATTA
>NW_010159150.1:1699-9317 GCF_000695765.1 Mesitornis unicolor
GGGGGGGGGTTTTATACTTTAACAAAGTGGTACACAGACTTGATGACCCTCTTTGTTTGGACTGCTGCTACCAGAAATGAAATCTTATTCCTGTGCCCTACTGCTTGGTGCCTTTGGTCCTGCTTGGCCGAGAGCTGTTGCAGGGTGTGGGGATGTGGCAAAGGAAGAAGGGAGCATATAGACCTGGTGCTCCAAGAAACAGGAGCTAAGCTTCATCTGGTCAACTGGAGAGGCCCTGATGGTATCAGAGTTTTGCCAACTTATGGTAGGGAAGGACTTGGTCCTTCATTTTTTTTTTAAGAGGATTTCCAGACCCTGTTCAAACCCGTTCTCAAGTAAACTCACTTCCCTTGGTGTTATCAATACCTGTGGAGCTCTATGAGGTGCTGCCTGTCTGTCATCATCATTAGGGGAAGAGATAAATTATCTCTGGGTGAGCACTAGAGAAGATTCTGCTTGCTGATATTCAACCCACAGCTGACTTTGGGATAGCAGGATGTCACTTCATGATCATTGCCACATCCTAGCAAATGAATCTCGCATCAAGACAGGGAGCGAGGAGTTAACAAAGTCTTGGGCTCAGAGACCAGCTGTGGGGGCCAGTGGGGGGCAGTTCTTGAACTGTGGCACTTCTTAACCTGCCCATTGGTGTTGGTGGAAAAGGCATCCATATTTTTCTATGAAAAGTAAAATGAAAACAAGTATTGTATTTAATAAAAAACAAAAACAAACAAACAAACCCAAAAAAACTAAAACAAAAAAACCCCCACATTTTATCTGAAAAAAAACCAAACAACAGGCTTGTGGAGATTTAACTCCAGCCCTCTTGATTTTTCAGCTGTTTGATTGGTTGGGATGCAAAGGGAGTGGTTGAGTGCTGCCCAGAGCCACACAGGTTAATGTTTTGGTGTTCAGTCACGTCTGGTTTCTAGCTGTTACCTGCTCTCACTCAGCTGATTTTTAACTCACTTGGCATTTTCCGTGTGTGCGAGATGTTTGGTTAGATCCCTTGTGCTGCCTGTGTGGAAATAAAAGGCAGGCTAAGAACAGACAAGTGATTAAGCATTAGGTGAGGTACAATCCTCCCTAATCACATTTCCAAACCTGGTAGTTGGAGGTAGGATTAGAGTTATTAACATGCAAACACTAAAGCATATAATTTATTTAACTATTACTGGCTCTTTGTGAAGGGGGATGTACACAAGCTGCAACAGCACACCAGCTCCTCCATCTTGTGCAGAATGAAGCTGGTGTGAGTGACAAATCTTGCAGATGCGACTTACTGTCCACTGGCAGAAATGGCAGCAAAATGGGGGTTACCTTGGATATAAGCAGAAGAAAATCTGAAATCCCCTCGCAGGACCCCCATGCAGTCCTATAGGAGCATACCTGACATCTAGACATTAAGCTGTGTAATATAAACAAATTTAAAAAGAGCATAAGGTAAAAAAAAGAATTAGCCAGTGTTTCAGTCTTCTCTTTTCCTGAATATGCTGTAATATAACTGTACAAGAGCTTAAAAAGCTGGAACTTGTAGGATGAAGACCAGGAGGCAAAGGCAACAACTGGGAAGTAGTGACATTGTGCAAGAGCAGTAGGGAAGAGAATTCCAGAGCTCCTGGATCAAACCCTGTCCTGAGCCTGTTGTACAGTTTTCCCATCTGAGCTGGCCACTATGATGTTACGCCAGAGATTTACGTGTCAGATAGACATTCTGGGAGTCAATAGATTTGTATTTTAATTCTTCAGTCTATTGTTCTGGTGTGCCTGTCTGTCTGTGGAGAATTGAGGTTTGACATTGAGACTGTGCTGAGAATGTTTGGAATATCAAGGATTTTTAAACTCAATTTGTAAAATAAAAATCTATGCCCCAGCCTGTTGCCTGGTACACATTAACCTACTGAAGAATACTTCCAAGTTGCTCTAAGAAGGATGTTTAGTCTGCTCAGAAGCAGGAGGACAGGATGACAAAGCCTGGGGGCAGCTCAGTCTGATCCCAGGACCACGTAGATGCAGATGAGAAGTCCCAGGGAAAGCCCAACACACACAGCGCCCTTCTTTGTGCTCTTTTGTTGCCACAGTTCCTGGCAAAGGCTTGGCTCTGGGCTAGCTGCACTCTTCCAGACAAGTCTTGGGCATGGTTTGGGATTTAGGTCAGGCCAGGGACCATTTGCAACAACATTTTTCATGTGCCCGCCCTGTTTTGAAAGCTGAAAGTCTAGTACGCTGGGTGTTGCTCATTCCATGCCAGTTAGCATCTCTGGTTGTGGCCAGTTGGTATGGTACGTATGCCATGCACTGCTCCATGCAGGTATGCCAGATGTGCTCACAATGCTGCATGAAAGATTAAAAACAATGCTGCTGTGGTCAGTTTAAGACCAGGTTCCAGGTTTAAACCCCACACATTTAGACCCCACGTGCTCTGCCGGGTGCCTGGAGCCAGGCTTGCAGATTTGAAGCATCCTGAGGCATCTAAAAATGAAGAGGCTGCCATTGTAGTCAGTGCAGGAATAATAGGAACTCTGAGGGGTTATTCATCCCACCCTAAAATAAGCTCTAAAATAGGCCAGATGGACTGGCCTCTAGAGAGGCCTTTCTTCCTGATAACTGTAGAAAGTTTAGGATGACTAACTTGGATTTTGACGTCTAACTTCTAACATTTGGTGAAGTGCATCCAACCATCTGTCTGCAGGGAAAAGGGGCTGGTGTTGGAGTTAGCATCAAGGCACCCCTCAAACACTACAGAACTAGCCTGTGAATCTCACAAATGCCTTTTCTTGTGTGCATTATAGAGCAAAACCATGTTCCAAAGGTCCACGTGCAGCTCCTGGCTCAGAGCATGGAGATCTTTCAGGTAATGCCTTTTATGAGCGATCTGATGGCCTTATGGACATTTCCAGCTGCAACTGTAATCGAGCCATGTCACAGATTGGAATCATATCAGCCGCTGTTAATTCATCGTGTAACCTGATAGACTGGATAATTTAAGAAATATTCTTATACATGTATATTGACAAATTTAGCTAGGTTAACTTTAGGATAAGAGGATTTTAGTTTATCTGGAGCCCACTTTGCTGACTCTGCCTTATGAGACAGAGGCATAGATAAGAAATTAATGAATCACCCTACTCAGACTAAATTGATGAGTTAGGCCTTGTGAAAACAGATGCATAGGAACCTAAAAGATAAGAAGACTCCATGAAGGACACAGCTTAAGTGACCATAGAACTGAGTCTGCCTAGAAGCAAAGTTCAAACAGCGGGCAGTGTGAGGAAGACTACCAAAGACCACCGAAGACCACTCCTCATGCTAAAAGAGCATGTGCAATTAGTATGCAGATATTTTAATTAGTTCCCAGAAATGTAATACATATGTAAACTTTTTACTGGAAATGTCGTGAATATGTATGTGTAAGGCACATATAAGCTGCTGCCAACCACTACCAGGCGCGCTTAACTTTGTGAAATTATTCACGTTTGCGCCCAGCGCTGAATTAAAGAATGTCTTGCTTTCCGATTCCCACAAAATGGTCTTAGAAAGTTATTAATCCAATATTTCAGTAACAATCGTGCACAAAAAAGGGCAAAAAGTCAGGAGAGGGGAATGGCAGGATCCCTTCATGGTGACAGTCTTATCTGTCTGGAGTTGTAAATGGCTCTGGGATTATGCTTTTGCTCCTCTTCACTCCTCACCCTTTTGCTGAGAAGCAACCTAAGAAGAGAAACTGATGATCTGTTTCAAAATTGATGTTTTTGGCTTCAAAATAGATGTTTTTTCCAAGCCACTAGCCTTCATTTTTAAATTTATGCCAAGTGTTATATGTCATGGCTTTTCTTCTGACTTTATCTAGCAGCCAGAGACCATTATTTACTGACATTACCTGCTAAATGAGTGCAAACTACCTGTAACTGCAGCATTGCATGTGCCTGGGGAGTTTATGTAAGGCTGGGCTGATATCAGGGATGGACTTTGGAGAAAAACCTGAAACGTCTTAAAGAGGCAGAATTGATTAATCAAATCATGTCTTCATCTGAAGATGTTGTACCTGCCACTGACACAAATAACCTCTGAGATGATGATTGAGAGAGGATTCACGAGGAAAATATTCTCCCCTATCGTTTTGTTAACTTTGTGAGTTTGACAGCACATCACTGTATTTAGACAGCTTCACGGGTAGGCTGACAATCAGCTGTCTGGCACTGACACATGGTAGGTGAGAGGCTACACACACTTTTCCCTTCAGATCAACTAGAGGAGAAATAACAGGAACATCAGCTGAAGGATGAGGAGATAGCAGCCAGGAACAGATAATCAGAAAGAAACCCAAGCACACTTGTGGTCATTTCTCCAAGCATTTCCAGGAGAGGACTGTTCATACATGAGGCATCGTAGCTGTCAGTGCCCATCAGCAGAGACATTAGGGTTTTTGTTGGGCACTTCTCTTGGGCAGAATGACTCCTGGACTCAAAGCCTACTTCAAGGCACATCTCCACTGTGTTTCTTAAGGGTGGACAGGGTTCAGACTGATGTTCCCCAACACTTTCCCTCCCCAGTGTAGTCACTTGTAACAGCAAGTTTGGCTCGTTGCAAAATCTACTCAGGACCTGGGTAAGCAACCAGCCCTGAACTCAGTCTTGCTCTGGTTACAGCACTCACAAACCCTGAGCTATTGAGTTCAATCAAGAGGTTTTCTACTCTGATTAAATTATAGACAGATCCTGGAAAGGTCTTTCCAGATGATTCTTCTGTTTCCTTTAACTTCACCAGGGCTTTCTTCTCACTGGTGGGCCAGGGGCAAGCTGAACTTTGTACACAAAACAGTAATAATTGCACCCAATTCAAAGTCCAAAGAGGATTTGCATCATGATAAAGTCATCAGGGACCAGCTGGGGCTTCACAGGGCCAAAAATATCACTTTCAGTCCTGCAAAAGCAGAAACATCTATCACCTGTGTTAATTAAGGAGAAGTCAATGGTTACATCCAACACAGTGACGGTCAAAGCTACACACAATGGTTCCTTTGACTCCAAAAACAACTGCCAAAACTTGCCTTAAATCCTTACCATCAGATTTAGCTTTCACATTTGTGCGAGATACTTGCATTCATTCTGCAAAGGAAGACACAATGTCCTTGGAACATCGCTAATATCAGGTCTTGCCAGTGCTTGAGGTGCAAACTACTTTTTTTTTTCTTTAATCTTCAAGACAGTGGATGGGAAACAAGACACTGCTTCTGAAGGATGTTACTGTTTGTCTTCAGTTGCTGTGGATTTCAAATTGCTGCAGATTATTCTTTGTATAGACTTGGAAAGTAATTTATCTTGGAATGAACACATACAACACTGTTACTGGACATTAGCCTCTTTCATTTGTATCCTGCTCTTTCCAGACCACTGCTTCTATTTCAGTTGCCGCTTCTCTTTTATTTGTGCATGGTGTGCATCTGCCATGTTTTCTAAGGCTTTCAGCTTTTGTAGCTCTTTTTTGCCCTGTTCCTTGCTGCGACATATATCAACAGGCTGATTAAGTTCTGAATCTGACTTTTGCAGCCTATGTGCTGCGTTTTCCTCATCTCTGGTGCTTAAAACTATATGATATGTAATATGTTTGCCTGCAGTTGTGTCGAACTTCCATGAAGCAGCAAACTCAGCGAGACTGCAGCTTCGGATTTTGTTTAGTTGTATCAGTAGACATACCTCTCTATTTCCATTTTCACTAGCACTACTACTCTAAAGCATTTAAGATCTCATTATTGTCTGACCTTTCTTCATCTGTAAACGTGAAGATCTGAAAAATCAGAAGCTATCCTTGCCTCTGGCTGTAAGCCTGGAGTCTTTTCCTACTACCATGTTTCATAAATATATCGCTCTATAAAAGTAGTCACTCAGATTGGTGGTTTTAAGACAGCTGTCTCAAGGAATCAAGGCTGCGCATCTCAACTTTAAGAGAGAGGAGTACATTTTGGAAAGCAGTGACTTTAAAAAGGATTTACAGGTCACTGTTGAAAACACTGTAAGCATATATTCCTGGTTTTACATTTCAGAGGAAGTAGGGGCCTTTGAATCCATAAGCAGAAGACAACTGAATAAAGGCAGAGAAGTGTCATAATACTGAAATTTATTAAAGGACTGTTCATGGTTTCAGTGTCCATGCTGCAAAAGGGAAGTTGTAAAGAGGATTTGGAATAAGCTGAAGTTTGGAAACCCTTCTTTAAGTGAAAGACCAAAGAAACTCATTCTAGTTCATTTATTTAAGAAAAACACTGAAGTGCAACTTGCTCCCACTTGCCAAATACTTACAGGCAATAAACATTTCTATGTAAAGACATCAGACTAGCAAAACAAAACCAACAAAAAGGTATAATGAGATCTGATGGCATGAAGTTAAAGCTAAAGAGATTCCTTACAGATAAAAGAGGTGCTCATTTTCACCACACCAACTTGCCAGGCAGTTGGTGGACCACACCCACCGCAGGTTTGCAATCCCAGTCCAGTGACCTTTTTCCATGGCTGATGTGCAATAGCTCAGAGCTGCAAAGGTTATGATCTTGAAAAAGAGGAAATTATTTGGCCATTGAAATTAATAACATAGAGTAGATAGTTGTAATGCTCCATCTTAGTCATAAGTTCGAAGAGTAGTGTTCAAGGCCAGGTTGGACAGGGCTTTGAGCAACATGGTCTAGCGGGAGGTGTCACTGCCCATGGCAGGGGGGGTGGAACTGGATGATCTTGAAGGTCCCTTCCAACTCTAACCAATCTATGATTCTATGAAAATGTTGATTTTTAACCTCTCAGTCCCTTAAATCCTGCAGGCAGAACATGGCATCAGGACAATATCCTCCCACATATTGGGGAGAAGCTGGTCTGTATTGCCAAAAAGACACTTCCTAAGTATGTCGTGGTTTAGGGCCGGAAAAACCGGGACAGACACTCTCTATTAACCCCTCTCCCATCCAAGTACTAACCAGGCCCGACCCTGCTTAGCTTCCGAGATCAGACGAGATAGAGCATTCTCAGGGTGGTATGGAAAAATCACTAAATAGAAAATTAGTTCTATTTAGCTTAAACCAGGACAAAGTACAACAGAACAAAACTTACTTTTGCGAAGAGCAGATTTTGCTGTGCTGAGAAAGGGCACCAGCTTCTTGCACCAGCTTGATCCCAAGCTGGCAGATGACAAGTAACCACTGCCTCTTACACCAAATGGCAGAGGCAGGGACGACTCCTTGAGTTCTCGCCAGCATCCTCTGTAAATATGATGGCTGTCACCGTGTCACACTGTCCAGAGCAAAGAGATCTTCTTCTTTCACCCTGGTCAAAGAAATCAGCCTGCTTCGCTGGTAATGCGGCATGCCAGGGATGGAGTCTCTAACTCAGGCTTCCCTGTGAATTACACAGAAAAAGCTATCAGTTGGCTTCAAGCGTTGTTAGAAGGATAGCAATTTTTTGCATCGTTTATTCATCATGGATCAGTGCCAAGAGCTGAAATAAACATGACAGTTTTGTAATGATAAAGTCCCAGTATATTTTTAAGGCCTATTTTTTTATTATGGCAACATTTTTATTTGGTGTTAGCTTCGCCTGCATAACAGTATGTCCTGGTTTGAGCTAAATAGAAC
>NW_010159151.1:0-2917 GCF_000695765.1 Mesitornis unicolor
CGCCGGGCCCGGCTGCTTCAAATGACTCCAGTTTTGTGAAATCACCCCAGTGAATCACAAAGGCCGCTCCGAGGCAGGGGATGCCTGGGGGTAACAAACTGGGTACGGGGACTGCGCTTCAGGGCTGGGTACATGGGACAGGACCATGGGGATATGGGGTCCTTCCAGCCCTGCCCAGCACCCACTCACCCCAAGGGGACGGCTGCAGCTCCTCAGAGACCCCCACCCCACCCTTCACCCCCCACATCCCCCCAGAGCTGGGCTGGCTGCTGCTCTCCATGCAGCGCAGTGCAGGGGGGATGCATTTGGGTGGAAATATTCTGTTTGATGCTCCGTGTGCCCTTTCCAAGGCTTCACCTCCTTCCCGCCACTGCTTTTACACGGGTAAAAGGGGCACCCCTGCTGCTGACCCCCTTGGCCATGATTTGCCCAGACCACGTCCATCTGAGAACGCTGTCAACTCATAGCACGAGTGACACGGCCGCTCTCTGCAGGGACATCCAGGTATTGAGGCAGGAACATGGGAAATGGGATCAGCCACTGAATTATCTTGACATTTCAAGATACACACACACAAAAAAAGAACGAAAAGAAGAAAGCCTTGGGAAAGCATCCAAAATGGCCCTCCCAGCTCAAAGCAAGGTAATTCACTTGGTCCCAGCCTTGTCCAGCACTGTTTTCCTTCATTTAACATTCACCTCCGTCTAAACTCCTTTACCCCTCTTGGAGGTTCTCCCTTCCTACTGCTGACACTCGGTGAAGCACGTGCTAATGAGCCGCGATCCCTCATTTCACCCACGGAAAGCCTGGTTATTGACAAGGACCCAAGAGCAAGGCCCTGGCTGCGCGAGTGGAGTTAATTCTGTTACACAGAGCAGCATTGATTTGTTGTCGCAAAGCATTTGTTAACCAAAAGGCACCTCCAGCTGAAGAGGGAAGGAAGGGTGGAAAAAACCCTGCTGAAGTCTGAAGCTCTTGCGAATCAGGAAAACTTTGTTTTCTACGGCGAAGTCCATGTTTTCAGCAGAGAGCTGAAATCTGCTGATGCTGCTGCATTTCCCACTGTAACTCATCTTTCGGTGAACAGGAGCACAGCAGAAACAGCTTCCTCACACCCGGGGCTGCTGATTTCCCATCTCCCATTGCACAAATCATCACCAGTGCAACAAACCGCCCCTTTCAGGCTGAGGCCCAAGGCGGGTGCCTCCCACAGCCCCCCAAACCAGCCCAAATGGGGTCAACGTGAGCATCGTACCCACACGGAGCTCCCTGGGGAGAGGGGGGCACTTCCCAGCTCCACACGCCCCCCAAAACAGCCCAAATGGGGTCAACGTGAGCATCGCACCCACACGGAGCTCCCTGGGGAGAGGGGGGCACTTCCCAGCCCCACGCTCCCCTGTGGTCTGTAGAGACTTTAGCGCTGCGTTTAAGTTACATTTATTTAAATGTAAAATCCTCAGCTCAAATTGCAGCCGGTTTTGTGATATTTAATATCCAAAGCTGGGAAAGGTCATGTCTGTCTGAAAATAAAATGAGGTTTAATCTGGAGATTGTGTGTGGCAGGTTTTTTATGAAAATTTGGTTTAGAAATAGATCTTAAATCCGTAAGGTCACCAAGAGGAACATTTTTCCTTTTCAGAGACTTAGCGCTCTGGATCTCAGAGGAACAGAGGATATTTCAGAGGAAAGGAAAACAAAATCCTGCGCCCTCCCTCCTGTTCATCTCTGCACCTGCACCCAGACCTGCTTCTTCCACACCCGTTTGTCATGCTCCCCTTCTGTTTATTTAATATTTGTGTTTCAGGTCTATCAAGATGCCTTCGTTGCGCTGCTTTAACGCTATTTTTCGGTACCTTTATGTTGAGTTCACGACGTCCGCTGCTCCGGTGACCCTGCCCGCTGCCCTGCAGAGGCGGCTCCGGCTGCGCCGAGGACTTCAGCTTTCTTAATCAAAATGTCCCTTGTGCCCCGTGCTGGTGCAGAGGAGACCTCGCCCCAGAAGTGTCCAGGCCTCGTCACCGCTCCTCTAATGAGGACAGCGGCCAAAGCCGAAGCAGCCGGGGTCACCGTCCCCGTGTTCCCTCCTCAGGGCCGTCCTGAGGCGGTGCTGGGCCAGGAGCACAGGACCCGACCCAAACACTTCCCTTTGGGACACTCTGTGTCCTCTCCTGCAGCTCCCGGTGCTGTGACAGCGCTGCCCATGCCCGTCACCAACTGGTGAAGCGAAGGGGGTTTATACTGGGATGTGGCTCCATTGGAGCCCAGCGCCCGCGCCCCAAAGCTCTGCAGGGCCCAGCCTCCCAGGGACCCCTCCAGTCACCAAAACCCCGCAGTGGCAGCCTCTGTGGTGGGACACTGTGCTTGTTCCCCTGACAAGAGTGGGAACGTACCCCAGGGCAATCCATACAGATTCTTCAATAACCCCAAATGCTTAGCTTCATTCCTTGTCCTCAACAGCTCCTTTAAACCCTGATGTCCCTCTGCACCGGGATCTGTGCCCAGCAGTCCCATATTCAGGACATAGCTGTGGCACAAAATTCACTTCCCCAGCTCCGCTCCTGGGTCCTGCATGGGCCGAATCCCCTGCAAACTCCTGTGCCCAACAGAGCTGTGATGTTCAACCAAGTCTGCCCCTGTTCATGCCCTGTTTTATTGTACCCAGGCTGAGCTGTGACACAAGCAAAGGAAAGGCACAAGGGGAGGGTGCAGCTCTCCCCCATTTCACCGGCAGCATCGGTGCACAGGGAGCGGGACCACCCCAGCCTGGGGTCCCCGAGCTGCCCCTGTGGGGATTGACCATTGGCAATCACAGCATTTCTGTGCCCCTCTGAAAAAGCACCTGGGAAAAACCCCACGCTCCGACCAAATTTCCTCCTCAGCACCAGTTTGTGGCGGCGCAGGCGGCTCCGTCACCCCC
>NW_010159151.1:2948-10691 GCF_000695765.1 Mesitornis unicolor
CCCCTTCCACTGCCACAGGTAGAGACATCTGTCCAAATAAGCGAGCGTTTTACCAGCCCCTCTGCTGGTGTTTCTGTCATTCTGTTTGATCTTGTTAAGAATCAAAGAGAGCAATTACATCCTTAATCTTGCTCCGTAACGCTGGAGCTGCAGATAAAACCAGCGCCGGTAACGCACGCCGTGGCACGAACACAAAACAAGAGAGCAGAAGTGACACGCGATCTTTGATGCCTGACTTGAGAGAGGAGCTTCAGAACGCCCTAAAATTTCAGATCCCTCGAAGACAGCTCTGAGATGCAAACTCGCAGGCTTTCTTCTGGCACTTGTGTACCGAGAACAGAAAATACCAGCAAGGCCCAGAGATACGGTTTCCTTCTAACTCCAGATACTGTACTGCAACGACTGCAGATCTGTGAGATTTCAAGGGCCCAAAGGGGAAGAAAAGCAGAAGAAAAGAAAAAGCTAAGAAAGGAATTTTGGCTTTATAAGTATAGGGAAGAGCTGAAGCTCAAGCAGCTATGTGCATAGCATTTCTTTTGGTGGAAAAAAGGTTTTTTTTCATTTTGGGTGAAATCCAGCCCAGTGGAAGCACTAGCTACGACTTTAAAATCGAGTTTTAGCACCACAAAGCCGCTTCTGGCCGCCCCAGAACTCGCCTGGCACATCCGCCTTGTGTTGGCTTTGTGCTTGCGAGAAGCCGCTCACGACACAGCCCCGGTGCGAGCAGCGCGGGTGATATTTACCCTCCGCTAAGCACCCGAATCCTTGCAAAAATATCCGCTCTAAACCAGGAATGGCTGCAAAACCAAAACACAGTGTTCCCGGTGGTTCCAGAGCCCCGGCACAGCCCGGACCATGGAGCAGGGATCACCCATGGGTGGCACGGGAGCGTTCCCTTAAACAAAGTAAGTGCAAGTAGTTTTAAACCCATTGCTGTAATGAAAGCCATTTGATAGCAGTGCCACATCCAGCTCAGCCATTCCCATCCCCAGCCCTGGAGGGGCCAAGCACCCGCTCCCCCTGTGGCCCCGCACTCCATCACCACCGTCCCATGGGTCCAGGGCAGAGGATGGACAGCAGGAGGACCCCCCGTCACACAGGTAACCCGGGAGAACATTAAAACCGGCACTTGGAGAGGCGATGTGACACCTCGATATCGCACGGTGTAATGGAATCAGCCAAGTGGTAAATGTAGCTTTTAAATAGGTTTTGTGTTCCCCATTAGCTCGGCTGACACTGATTAGTTCTGACAGGGAAAGGGCTGGTCAGCAGCTTTTCCTGGAGAGGCTGCTCCTGCACCCGCGCTGGGGATGCCCACGGGATCGGCCGCTCACTGGGACGGCTGAGAGGGACCCCTGGGATCAGCCACTCATTGGGATGGTTCCACTCATGGAACCCCTGTGCTCAGCCTCCATTGCTGGTGGCCATGGCCATGCAGGGACCCCCGTGCTCAGCCCCCGTTGCCGATGGCCGTGGCTGTGCCAGGACCCCCGTGCTCAGTCCCCGTTGCCGATGGCCGCGGCTGTGCCAGGACCCTGTGCTCAGCCCCCGTTGCTGATGGCCATGGCTGTGCCAGGACCCCGTGCTCAGCCCCCGCGGCCGCCCCTGCTCACGGTGACTCACGGCCGCGCTCCCACAGCCCCGGGAACACGAGCAGAAACCTTCTGCTGGCCCCCTGCGCCATCTGCTCTGAACCACCCAACAAAACCCTCCGTTCTGGGCACATCAGCTGTGTGGCTGCTTTCTCCTTCGCAATCTGGGCTTGTGCGGTTTCTCCCTCCCCTGTGCTCTCGGCTTCGCGCACGGATCCAGGGCGCTCCCCCCTCCGCCTCCTCCGGGAGGGCTCAGGCGGTCCTGAAACTCAAAGCTCTGCAATTTGGGAAGCGAAGGAGGACCCAGGGGGGTTTCTGCTGCTTGTTCCGCGGTCGGCAGCACGGTGGGCGCTGTCACAGGTTTATCTGGTCCTGTTACTCTGCTTTTTGTCAGCCAGACGAGGTTTGTGAAGAGGTTTTATCTTCATTCACAGTTTCTAATAAGAGCGGAGCTGAGATTTCTTCGTTGCTTTGCTTTTTACTATGAGCTTTCCAGTACTTAACAGATTTTCGGAGCTTCGCAGCGACTGCCTTTATTCTCTTCACTTGCAGTTAGCGCTCTCATGTTTTCCCAGGATAAAGCTTATTAAAAATGCATGGAGAATAGAGGCTTATGTAGAAAAAAACCGCTAAGAAAAAATTCTAGTTAATTGGAATTTGGAAAGAGTTGTACTGTCGCAGGTTTGAAATCCAAACCAGATTTCCAAACCCAAGCTGGTTAGATTTGCTTTGGCCCAAAACCTGTTTTTTGAGAAAAGTGTTTAATGAAAGTGTTAAAGGAAACATCAAGTCTGAGGTTTTTTAAGATTCTGCAGCGAAGATGTTGGAAAGGAAAAAGCCATTTTGCCTCAGCAGGTCTGAACTCAGCCGAAACGGCTTCCAGACCAATCCTTACCTTTCCTTTATCTCCAGCGCATTCGGGTTTGTCTCTGCCTGTCCTGGGCACAGAGCACAGAAACCTTCCCAGCCCTGCTCAGAGACAGGAGGAAGGGAAACATCCCAGGGAATCTCCCCTGGCATTTTCGGCAGAGCCGAGGGTTCCCCGTGCCCATCGTGGGGTGCCCGTGGGCAGCGCTGCCCCACACCAGCATCACCCATCGGGGTGGGGGTGCCAGCCCCAACCACCACCTGGAGAATGAGAAATCCCAAACGACAGCAATCCCCGTTTCACTGTTACTGCCTTTTCTCAATAAACACTGCGCCGTTTCTCACCACCATTAAGTAAAAGCCAGTATTTTAATTGTACTACAAGATCTTTCATAAACAACCGTAACAGCTCACAGACTTATTTCCTTTTAAAATGAGAACATTTATTCAAAGTAGGTAAAAGTACCCTCTTTGCCTAGCATGATGCCAAGAATATTGCTTTTTTACTAGAAAAACCCCTGCTATTTATGCAAACACTGATGCATTGCTGATGCGCTGGGAAATCTCGTCTGTTTATCAACTTAGAAGCCTAAAACCCTCCCCGTTCAATCCGATAGGAAGCACTGCCATACGGGTGTGTACTAGATGCTTAACCAGTTACTCAAACAACAGCTCGCAGGACTAATTAGAGCCTTCGTTAGGCACCAAGCGCTACCCCATTGTTAAGCCATGGCCACACCACGCACCCACGATGGGCACCATCAGCACCACTTGGCTCCGAAATGGCTGCAGAGAGCCCCTCTGCAAGGGTGCACCTGAGTGGCTTCAAACACAAGGAAAAACACCAAATAGTCCATCGGTTTTAGTTTTATTCTCTCTATAAAATACCTCTGGCAAAGCTCTGCAAATGAAACAATAGACATGCTACACCTTTAACCCTTGTGCACATACAATAATGACATAGATACATAATAAGGACATAAAACAACACGTGGTGCTTTCCAAACTCGCTCCTGAGCACCAAGAACTCTCTGCTGCTGGTACAGCTCATGCTCCTTTGCAGAGCCCAAACCCACATTGCTATTCCTACGCTGACACCCGCACCACTGCGGTTGCTGCAGGGACCCACTTTACTTCTATTTTAAATGCACCTTTTCCTTTATTCTTTGTCAGAGTTTGCAGCACGGCTGAGCGTTCCCTCTAATTTGTCCCATTTATGCCCAATAACCCCTATCCCCACTGCACTTAGCAATACCCTTGGAGAATCAGGAAGCACGAACCGTAGTACACTTACAGTAAGTTTTTACACAGGAATATTCCAAAACGCCAGCTGAGAGTTGCTAAACCACAGCCTGAATGTGCCAACGCAGCAAATCCTGGGCGCTGCTTATGAAAGTCACGGACACAACGCTGATGCAAGGAACACCGGGTTTGGCTCAACCGCTCGGCTCCTTCTGGCTTCTTCCAGAAACCCAAGCGCAGGTTTTAAGGCGATTTCTGCAGCAGCTCGTGGTGCTGCACAAAGAAATCAGGACTTTTCTGGGCAGCCAGGAAACGACGGCACCCAGGGGGACAAAACCAAAGTCCTTCTTTACTGGTGCTAACGAAATTGCCTCGAGGGCCCATGCGGTCAACAAAACATCACTGCAGAGCTGTCTGTGCTGGAGCCCCAGTGCTCCAGCTCCGGTGATGCTCCCGCTGTTCTCAGCCCCGGTGAGCGCACACGGGGTCCTTTAGACACCCCTCCATAACAAAACACTGCCAGGACAGGGGCGCTGGGATGCAGATTTATTTGTGATGGGCCCAGGGGCCAGCAAGGGCAGATTTGGCACCGCTCTGTGTTGCGATGTCAGGCCCCCGCAGAGCAGCCCCGCACTCAATGCAGGCGACAACGGCTGCGAGCCCCAGCAAACAACCAACAAACGGGAGAAAACACCCAGCGCCACGACTGAATCACGAGCTAGGGAGCCTTTAACCCCACCACTTTATTCCAGTCAAACAATAAATAAAACCTCCCTGGCATCTTGGTCCTGCGGCGCTGCAGAAGCCTGGTTCCTGCTGGGGCGAAGGGACCGGGGCCAGGGCTGAGCTCCCTCTGCACTAAAAGGCAATTTTGGCTCCCGCAGCACCGTGGGGGAACAGAACGCGCGGCTGCAGCCCCAGGGCCAAGCCCAGGCTTTCTGCAAGGAAAACCCCACCAACCGGCTCTCGCAGAGCTCTCCCTTCCCAGCATGTTTGTATTAACCACAAATTGGCTGATTTCCTGTAATATGACAGCAGTCACATTAATGTGGCACATTTGGCTGAGACTTGATGCTCTTAAAAATCTGGAATTGAAAAGTTCTGGTTCCCACAGCAACCACAGGTAGCAATTATCCTGGTTCTGCACATTTCTAGAACAGAAGGAGCCTTTGCTTTCTGCAGCCCCGTTCTAAATGTACAGCAAAGGATGTGACTCCGTGCATCAAAATGAATTTATTTTTCCTTTTTCTGTGCTTGTATCTCCGTCTTTTCTATAAAAAACATTTCTGGGCAGTTTTTTTTCCTACCTGCTGCAGAATATAGAACCCCCTAAAACACATCACGCTTAATTTATTTCCACTTAGCCCCAGTCTTTTGCAACAAATACAATTCATTGCACTCGCTGCATTACGTTTCCTCTCTGTGCATCACGTATAATGAATATCACCACAATAAAATTCATAGTTTGTGACACTCCTTATTAATACCGGCTTCTTGCGGAAAAAGACAGATTACAGCAGCCATTATGAATTTATACAGATCTCGCTTCTCCTGGTAGATGACACACGGTGATGTACGCCGCTTTCGGAAAATAAAAACCCTTTCGTGGCTGGAACAGGGTGAGACGCAGCAGCGCAAATGCAGCAGCACAAACGCAGCAGCACAAGTCCATGCGTGGGGCAGGACGAGCAGCCATCAGGATTTTGGGCAGATCAGTGCCCCCCAATGCCAGGGTCTCAGCACGGCAGCACAGGAGCGGTGCAAGGCTTCTACTGGGATTTTAAAGACCCCACGTGGCTCCCCGAGCTCCCCCAGTTCATCACTGCAGTAGCAGACCAGTGCCTTGCTAGGGGTGCAGTGCTTTATTCCCCTTTAATTAACCAAGCTCTCCTCATTAGCAGCCCTTTATGCCCAGGGCCTGACCAGCCCAGAGGTGCTGAGCAGACACCACACTGCTCCTGTTCCAGTTTGGGAGATGCTCGCTCATTTGGGGAAGTCCAGTGGCGCTGCCATCACCTCCCAGTCCAGAGCAGCTTGGCGCTGCAAATCGCTTCGGGTGTCTCCCCGCCCTCCCTGCATTACTGCCCAAATTACAGAGACCAGAACTGTTTCCTGATCTGCTTCTGCATTACGTTTGCTGCCAGGGAATGCTGCAGCTTCGTTACCAGCCCCGTTAAACCCATTTGTGTCCAGGTCTGGCTCGTGGAGCACCAGCATTAAACCACCCCAGTGCCACCCCAACACAGGATCTCGGCTCATGAAGCACCAGCATTAAGCCACCCCAGTGCCACCCCAACACGAGCGCTCGGCTCAGCTCTTCCCCATGAATCTCAGCTCGGTAGGAGAGCAGGAATAATCCCCATGTGCAGCTCTGCCCGTATTTAGTGCACATTCGTGGTGCAGCCGGTCCCGATGGCTCCAGCGCGCTCGTTGTGTGCTCGGTCCTCCTGGAGCCAAGATGCAGCACTTGATTTAAATTTCTGCTGTCAGATCTGATTAAAAATTAAGTTGAACACAGTTGTAGGAAAACCAAATTAACATTCCTTTTGAGTAATACCATATAATTTAATGCAACAATTAATACAATTGAGTCATGCAACTGCTAATAAATGTCTCGTGGAGCCCGGGGTTGGAAGCAGGGACATGTCGCTGGTTTTGTGCTCTGAAGGAGCTCGGCAAAGGCACAAAGAGGGGAGCCCAGTGCCACTGCAGCCCCCCAAACTGGAGGGAAATAAATGGGCTAGTGGAGCTGTGCAGAGCTGTGCTTCAGGGAGGCACATGGGGCTCTCCTTCCTCGCAAGGTGGGTGGAAATTTCCATCCTTAGTGTTATTTTAGGATTTTGGAGAACACAGCAGACATGTTGGGGACCCCCACAGCCCTTGCTGAACCCCACACAGCCCCATGCTCCCCCCTAACAACCACGGGTCCCGGCAGGGGACAAACGTCACCCCAAGAGGATGAGCACGATGCAGCCTGCGCCCACTGGGACCCAGGCACCCCACGGCTCCTCCGTAACTGAGCCATCAGTGCTGGGGGGCCTGGGTTGATGGGGGAAGCTGCAGTGCATGCCCAGAGCTGCACCAGGTATCAATATGTGTTAGTGCTGGTTAATCCCAAATAACTGCTAGTTAATCCCAGATAACTGCTGGTTACCCAATAACCCACAGCGCAACACTGCGGGTCTTACGCAGCCCCCAAACCTCACCATTCCCGGCCTGCACCCCCCAAAACGGCCAGAATTAACAACCCATTCCCTAAAGGGTGCTTGAACCCTCCCGGGCTCCTGTATCCAACAAATGGCCATGGGGACCGTGATCCATTGTCCACCCCTGCTCTGTAGCAGCACCGGTCCCAGGGGTGCGGATGAACCCGAACCCTCCCGGGCTCCTGTATCCAACAAACGGCCATGGGGACCATGATCCATTGTCCACCCCTGCTCTGCAGCAGCACCGGTCCCAGGGGTGCGGATGAACCCCCCCTGGCCACACGGGGGCTGCAATGGAGCCGGACGAGGAGCTCAGCACCCTCGGTCCCCATCTCATAACCATAAAATCATCGCAGCTTTGCAGCAAGACGTGGTTAAAAACATCCACAGAGAAAGATGTCCCCTCTCGCAGAGGCTGAGCAATTCGGGACAGTTTCTATTTCTTTGCAGCTTTCACGCTGAATGGAGACAGCTCATACACCGGGCTTTCAGTGCAAGGGCCATTTAGGATTGAAAGAGAGAGACAGGTTTATATACAGAATGGGAGCATTTCACAAAACCTCTGTCTCTCAGACGCTCGCCAAGAATTATTGTCCCTTATTATTCTGCAACAAAGGGAGGATTCGCTGCCTCGCCAAGGTGAGCGCGATCGCTTCTCCTGTCAGCGCGCAAAATGGAAGAGGAAAATAACGTTGACCCGAAACCTGAGCGGCGAGGCCGAGGATGCCAGAGGTGCTGGGACCCCTTTGTCTGCCTGGAGAGAGGCGGGAGCAGCAGAAAAGCAGCGGGGAGAGCAGCGGAGGCGCGGTGCGACCGAGGGCCCCATTAGCTGAACC
>NW_010159151.1:10706-11290 GCF_000695765.1 Mesitornis unicolor
CCGGTCGGGGCTCACCGCGCAACAGGGGCTCTGCCAGGCACGGCAGCAATTTTCTGCCATTAGCAGCATTCTGCAGATGTCATTCAAACTGCCCGTCATTTCGGGAGGTATTTTTGGCTCCTGTGAGTGCTGAGGTTCACTGTGTAACACACCCCTCCCATCGGCTCCGGGCAGCTATTAATATCCAGATACAGCAGAGAGATCTGGTCCGGCAGCAGCCCAGCCTGCACAGGTCGCTGGTCAGGGGCTGCGCGCTGCTGCCTTTTCCTGTTTTCACAGATGTGCTGTAGAGCAGAGCAATGTCAGAAACACAGAGATGGGCTGGGCACCCCGGCCTTGATCCCCGGCGCAGGGCAGGGCTGCAGCACTGCATTTGGGGGGGTTTGCAGCACAGCTCCAAGGGCAGCCAGGCAGGGGCTGGTGGTCCCAGGGTCTCGCTGCTTCCTTGTGTCCGCTGCCTGGGGATGGACAGACTGCCCTGAGATGGACAGGCTGCCCAGGGATGGGAGGCACTGGGAAACCCCACACTGATCCCTGCAGCCCCATTCATGTCTGCCAGCCCCAGCAGTGGATGCAGCCACACT
>NW_010159151.1:11317-17151 GCF_000695765.1 Mesitornis unicolor
GCGGCACTGGGCCAGGACCACGCTGCTGGGCCCCAAAGCCAAGGGCACAGTTACAGACACAGCCGGACACTTCTGTGACAAGGACCGGTGCGCGCCACCAGTTTCTCTACAGCCACGGAGCCGAATGGGGAAGGCTCTCATGAGCCTGATGGTTTTGGCACTTCTCCCTGCCCGTGCTCCCCCAGCAGCCACAGCACAGAGCTCCGAGCGGAAAACACTGCAGCAGTGACCGGGAGCAGCTGCTCGGTGTTCACGCACCCATCTCGCCCGTTAGCGAAGCGACTGCTGTGCAGGTGACCTACGGTGGGTGCCAGCAGTGCCTTCCTCTGCTGAGGGGCACCGAGGGATCCCTCAGCACTGATTGTACCTCAGAGATGAGGCAGAAAGGAACCGGGTTTGGAATCACGACCCAAAGCCCCAGCACAGCTTTCAGCAACACCGCAGGGTCACTCAATGGGAGAACACGCACAGAAAGATGGCAGAAACTGCAAGTTTTGGTCCATACAGCAGCCATACCTGGCCTCAGATCTGTTTTATGTGTAATTGGGGGCACCTACATTAACAAACACCCCCAGAGCTCGCTCGCAGACCACGGCTTTGCCCCTCTCTGCAATGCCAGCTCGGTGCAGTTCCCGCAGCGCCGCTGCAGCACTGAACCACTCGGGCTCTCAGAGGCTCCATGTCCCCCAGTCACCCATGTGGGTGCGCAGCCGCTAACGAAGCTGTCCTTATTAGATTTTACTAATTCTCTCATAGGAAGTGCTGCCAAAATAGGCGTTGGGCAGTTACCTGCAGCTGAAAACCACTGCTGCCACCAGGAACGATCTGCAGAGACCCACTGCAAGAGCCTTCAACCCTTGGAGAGCATTCAGGACTGGGAACCCACAGCAAATGAAGGGACCCTGGCGAGAGGGGGCAGAACCAGGGCTCTGGCATGATTTGGGGTGGCGAGGGTGTTATGTGAAGCCCCCCTCTCCAGCCGTTGCACCCTTGTGCATGGAGGCAGAGCGCAGTTACAGCGCTTCACCCCAGACCTGCCGAGCAAACACGTTCTGCTCGTGGTGCTTCACAGCTGCGGTTTCCAGGGGCATTTCTGCAAAAGCAGCCCGAGGTGGGTACGAGCAGAACGGCTCTGTCTTGCTGCAACGGGCATTACTCATTTATAGCTTAGCGGAGGTGCTCAAATTCCTCATCACCAAAATTAATGCCTGGCTCCCTGGATCTTGCTCCAGGTGCCCGATGCCGTCTCTGCTCCACAATAAACCAGACGAGCGTTTCTGCCTTAGGTCTTTAATAAGAGGAGTTTTGCCATAGCTTATTATCGCTAAAATTAAATGTCACCTTGGGTTTTCCTCGCTCACTTTAGCACACTCTGCTGCCGTCTTCCACATCTATAAAAGGAAACTTTATGGCTCTTTGCTCTCCGCTCCTTAAAAACTGCATGCAAAGAGAAAAATATCTCCTTTCCTTTCTTTTTTTCTAAATAGGCAGAAACAGTTTGTGTTGCGTGTTCATTGCACAGCGACCTGGGAAAACCGCGCACCTGCCTGTGGCTGATGCAAACTCTGTTTCACAGCAGCAGGGAAAATGCCGGGGAAATGAAGATTCCTCATCGACTGCTCGGGCCTCTGGGGTTTGACTCCAGCGCTTCATAAATGAAGCAGCATTAACCTACAAAGCTCTTCATCCCGACCTGCTTTACTGCCCTGACCCTAAAATTAAAGGTGTATTTGTCTGCAGCTGGGGGCAGGGGGATCCCAGAGGAACCCGCTCAGGCTGCAAAGATGCGGGGATGTCGCCACACGAGCATCCAGATGAGGAAATTTAAGCCCAAAATCCTGAACTGTTTTCCAGTGAGAAGTGTCCCATCCCACCAGACTGCTGAATTAACCCTCTTCTCTTTTACCAAGGTGCTTCTGGGGCAAGAAAAGCCACTAAATTACAGCCTTGCTCTTGCTTAAATCCAAGGGAACCTCCAGGAAGGAAAAAATAGGGGAAAAAACCCTCAAAACCACACAAAAACCCCAGACACACACACACACCCCCTTCTGGTTTTGGAGAGATTCAGGCATTTCCTGACTCCTTGGGCTGTCAGAGATCTCCACACCCCAGCAGCGTTTCCCTTCATTCCCAGCAATGGGAGCGGATGTGGGAGGATGCACCTCCCCAAATCCACCACCAGATCCTTCCCATCTCATTTCGGGAGGTCCCCAGGCAGCCCCCGCTCTGCCCGGGACCAGCCCTGCCTTTAAGCTCCCCTCGGATGGATCCTTTCATCCCCAGCGCAGCCGGGGTACTTTTGAAGTTGTTTTGCCAGCATCCAGATCAAGCCGGGCTCGTTTTTAATGACACCATCGCGCGCCCCTCGCGCAGCTACAAAGATTGTTTTGATACTTCAAGAACAGTTGACTTGCTCGTCAAAACAAAGTCCTGGAAGTTGAACTAAAACTGCCCTTGAATACAGAAATCACTCATTAACACGAACGCGCTCTGTTGCAGGCGGTCTGGACTGACTCCCCAATTAGCTCCGATACCGGAGTCCGCTGCCGGAGCCAACCGCACAAGACACGGGGCTGTTAATTAACTGCTGCGGTTCTCCTCAGCTTTTGTCAGCCCCTAAATTGATTTTCCTCCGAGCGACAGAGCGCATGCATAATACAGGAGAGCAGCGGGGGGAAACGGGCAGCACAGCCCGGCCCCGGAGCCCAAAGCATCGCCACGGTCCCATAGAACCCAAAGCATCGCCGCGGTCCCACAGGGCCCAAAGCATCACCACAGTCCCGCATCTGTCCCCACACAGCTCCCAGATGCTCCGGACCATGGCTCCTTCCTGCAGCCCAGGCTGTGATCTCCTGCTTCATCCTCACCCCCGTGGTCAGGACCAAGTCCTGCCCTTCTGTCAAACTTTCCAAAAGACCTCAAAGTTGCTGTGAGGACGATGCCCCAAGGTGCAGCATCATGGTCCTGCAGGTCTGGGGATGCATCCCCCAGCGCACAAGGACACAGAGAGCTCTGGTCCCGCATCCCACACTGCCCACCCGGCCTGGCTTTGGCTGTTTTTTTATTATTATTATTGCTGAAAATGCATATGAATTAGTTTCTCTGGGGGCTTTGCACCATTTTTTATTTTGCTAAGCTGCATTTTCTCTTCCAGAAGCCTTATTTTGATGTAAATCTTGTAAACAGGGGACCGGCGCGTTCAGATGCTGAACACAAAAGCCCTTCCAAAGGAGATCAAAAGTCTGCGGTCGGCTTAATGAAAGATAGACAGAATGAGCTGGATTGTGGAGGAAAGACACATTTCAGGGCTTATTAATTGCCTGGAAGGAGAGGTGCAAAATAGCAAGAAAGGGCATGGGGGATGAGCCTCTCTTCTTTTTATGACTATAAATGCCCTCAATATAAGATGTCCATCGTTAAAGCCCACGTGAAACGGCTGCACAAGTGCCGAGGCAAATAGAAAATTTAGACCTTTAGGAAAGTGGTTCAATATTTCAAGTGTTTTCCCTGCAGTCAGGTGCTCCCGTGTTGATTTCTCCCCAAGCTGAGCACCACTCCCGAAACGCCCGCGAGGGGATAATCACAGCCCCTTTGACGAGGGATGCAGCTGAGCTGTCGCTGTCACGGTGACACCGCGCAGACGCTGCCCTGCTGTGCCACCAACACCATCGGTCCATGCCCCACGGCAAAAGGGACCAGGACAGGAGGATCTCACACACGGGCGATGCTCCTGGCTGAGCTGGGGCCATCCCAGGAGCTGCTTTGGCTTGGTGCTGAACTCCAATGGGATCAGACATTTCTTTTTTGAGGAGGTCACTGGTTTGGGGACAGAGGCTCTGCCACCACCAGCGCCTTCCAGCAGCTCCCAAAGCAAGGCAGATTGCCACGGCATTGGTAATAACCATAAATTAAGTATGGGAGTATAGGAAAAGTGACACCACGATCACACTGGTCTTATAGAAGCGGTTACTCCTTTTTGAACCCGAGTAATAGCAATTTGCAAACAATCAGGAGTCTGATGAAGCAAATGGGCTTTTAAAGACGCCTGGCACACCGCAAACAAGCTTTGGTGACATCTGTGCGGGCTCATTTGCGGTAGATGAGAGTAAATAAAAGTTTCCTACAAAACCAAGCAAGGACTGGGAAGGACCAGGGCCCCAGGAGCTTCATCTGGAGGTGAATTCTGGAGCAAGGAGGGGACTGTGCTGCGATGGAGCTGAGACCCCATGGCTGGGGAAGGGAACAGTTAATGCAGGGAAGGAGAAATGATCCCGCTTTTATCTAATCTTAGCTAGACACAGCAGATTATGCAGAGTACCAAGGAAAGCAGCATAAGCAAGATCCTTTGGTACTTGAAATTATCCACATTATCTCAAAACTAAATCACGCCTGTTGCCCTTTGAAGTTCTGTCGCTGCTTTTAATCACGGAGCCGGGGCTTGGCTTTTTAGGTGAATTTGTCAGTGATTTATGCTAATAGATCTGTGCGGAAGCTGCACGTCTATCTGCACATCTGTCGAGATAATCCACGCGTTCCCCGACAGCACCCACCCCACCAAACCACCCCATTAACAGACAACTGAATTTGGACCTTTTGTCTCCTCCCAAAAAAGACCCCCGAGGCCAAGGGCGCCTGTTCCCAGGCCAGGGAGCATTCAGACCCCGGCACAGGCAGGGAACACGCTGGCCCATCCAGGCAATAATCATCACTCTAAGGGGAAATGAAATTAAATTAAATTAAATAGAAGCAGTTCCTCCCAGACACCCATAGATGCGGTGCTGTGGACATTACTCTTATGTAAATCCTCCCATATTCTACTGGTTTTCCTTTCCCAGTCGCATCCATTGCTGGGAAGGGGCAGTAACTCCACACCTTTGCTGGTGTTGAGGGGTCTGCACCATCCCCTTTATCCCCATCACCACCCCACCCAAATCGCATCTACCCAAACAGGGTACGTGTGTATGAGGAGGAATTGAACTGCAACGTCTGCCACAGGCAATGCCAATGGAACGACAGTCACAATAAATCAACAAAAATGGTATCTGTGTGTTTTTCAGTGACAAACGAGCAGGCTCCAGGCCCAAATCACAGACATCACCGTTTCCATGAGTCAGGCACAGAAGCACCTGCTTGACCTTAAAGCTCTGCACGAGCGGCTCTTCATGTCTGGTGTCAGCACTTGGGGACCAAGGGATCGCGATGGGAGACCCCAACCCAGCACCGGCTGCTGCAGGACCTCCCCAGGGGTCCCAGCGCCCCCTCCCCTGCTGACCCCAGCCTGAGCCTGGGGGTCCTGGGCTGGGGGGAAACCAAACCACCAGACCCTCCCTCTGCTTCTCCTTCCCTGGCTCGTGGCAGGACTCTGACACCTTGGAATATTATTATTATTATTATTATTATCATCATCATCATCATCCACCATAACAGCAACCCCCCAGGTGTTTTTCTGCGTCCGCTGTCACTCCAATGTCACTGGCAGCAAACCGGGGTCTTTCCCCTCTCGCAACGCCCCGACACGAGGCCGTGGTGCATTCAGGGATCGTTTCGTCAGCAGCGTAACACGCTAATCTGTTTAGCTGCGATTATTTAACCACACAACATATGCAAATCTGACCGACTTGCAGCAGCCTCAGGCCCTGATGTGTTTGTACGTAATTCTGATCCCGAGATCGTTCTGCAGTTCTGAATCCTTGCCCTTAATGAGAGGCCCTCAGTAACGACCCCTGCTCGCTGCTTTAGGAGGAGCCCCCTCCTCTGCAGGGCTGAGCCAAGCAGTGCTGCTATTTTCAGAAATTAGAAAATAATTACATATATTAATTATATAAAACTATATA
>NW_010159152.1:0-28916 GCF_000695765.1 Mesitornis unicolor
GACTTTGTGACTTTTTCTCTCTCTCTACAGTTACTCTACTTTTTGAAATTAAAGGCATGTTTTTCCAGACAGTGTCTGCTTCTAGAACTGACTGCGCTCGATGTTTGTAGTTACTGTTAGGTATGGTATGTAAATATGGCTCTTGCTTATACTTGCTTGTATGGAGGCCAAGGTCACTGCTACATTCCGGGTGCCGTGTTGAGGTGTCGTAAGTGTGGTTTCACACATGCTGGGAGGAGTGGAAGGACAGATGACTCAAAACTGACCAACAAGGTAATCCATCCCATGTACGCCATATTCAATATAAAGCTGTGGGATCATAAGGATCAAATCTCTCTTCTGCCATGGCTGACAGCAGAACCCTGCTAGTTCATCTGCCTTTGATCCCAATCCATGTGTTCCTGAATCCAGCTCCTGCTTGCTGCTGCGTCCGCCCTGGGACTTATCCAGTGCCCTGCTCCACAGCGTCTCTGGTGACAATCATAATTGGGAGTGGGGGAGAAGGGTTTGGTATTCATAAACTCATCCTAGAATAATTATTGTTGGAAAAGACCTTTAAGATCATCAAGTCCAATTGTTACTTAACTCTACCATGCCCTCTTCTAAAACATGTCCCTGAACACCATATAATTTTAAATACATCCAAGGATGGTGATTCAACCACTTCCCTTGGTAGCCTGTTCCAGCCTTTGACAAATTTTTCAGGTTGAATTTTTTTCAGTCTTTTTTCAGTGTAACAGTTTTTCCTAATGTCCAACATTAGGAAACCTAAACTTCCCCTGGCATAACTTGACACCATTTCCTTTTGTCCTATTTTTCCTTCCTAACTTGTGAGAAGAGACCCACACTCATCTCTCTACAACCGCCTTTCAGGTAGTTGTAAGAGAGCAATAAGGTCTCCCCTCAGTCTCCTTCAGACTAAACTACCCGAAGACCCTCAGCCGCTTCTCATAAGACTTATTTTCAAGACACCTTCACCAGCTTTGTTGCCCTTCTTTGGACCCTCTCCAGCACCTCAAAGTCTTTCTTATGCTGAGGCATCCAAAATTGAACAAAGTACTCAAGGTGCAGCCTCACCAGTTCCAAGTACAATGGGACGTTCACTTCTCTAGTCCTGCTGGCCACACTATTCCTGATGCAGGCCAGGTCTTCTTGGCCATCTGGGCACACTTCTGGGTCATATTCAACTGGCTGTTGATCAACACCCTCAAGTACTTTTCTGTTAGGCATCTCTCCAGCCACTTTTCCCCAAGCCTGTAGTGCTGCATGGGGTTATTGTGACCCAAGTGCAGGACTCAGCTCTTGGCCCTATTGAAACTCATACAATTCGCCTCAGCCCATCGATCCAGCCTGTCCAGATCCCTCTTTAGAGTCCTCCTACTCTCAGGCAGATCAACACTCCCACTTGGTACCATCTGCAAACTTACTGAGAGTGCACTTGATCTCCTTGTCCATATCATTGATAAAGATATTAAACAGAACTGGAATTTACTGCATTTAAGATACATGTAACTAAGACTGGGTAAAAATTGTTGTGGTATGTACAGAAAACTCCTTTCCCATACTTACTTTAATGTCTGGATGAACAACAGTGTCTGAGGTGACACTGAAAATAGGGACATGAATTTGGTAGATGTATATATGTTCTGAACCCTCTGTAGAGCCTTCCTACCCTCAGGCAGATCAACATGCCTGCTCAATTTGGTGTCATTTCAAGCTTACTGAGAGTGCACTCAATTCCCTCATCCAGATCATTGATAAAGAAATTAAAGACGAGTGGCCCCAACACTGAACCCTGGGGAACACTATTTGTTACAGGTCACTGGCTGGATTTAATCCCATATCTGTTTTGTATCTATTTGTGTACATTTCATTATTTTTCTATTTACATAATTTTATTTTCTTTTTATTGTTATTGTTTCGTTAAACTTGTTTTAGTCTTCCATCTCATAAATCTATCTCCCTTTTTCTTTTCCCCTGCTGGCTGGGGGAGAAGGGTTAATAGAGAGCATCTGTCATTCGTTTAGTGGCAAGCCCAGCTCTAAACCTTGACAGCAATCAAGGCAGTTTACACAGCAGAGTCTACATGGGGCCCTAGAGGGATAAGCCCTACCTAAGCCTGGGGTTATGGCTGTAGATCTGAATGCTTGCTGTTAGCCCATGTGTGAAGATAACTGTCACGTCATTTCCTTCTGTTATTAGGCCCATTGCACTTCTTTTTTTTTTGTTGTGTGACTCAGATCAGTCATTAGCCCGGAAAGGAAAAAGCTGGTAGTGTGTCATTTTATGTGATCATTTGTGAGCTATTTTTAGTGCGCTGAGGTTCACTAAACACTTGTATGTGACACTGCATTAAAACACTGAGAGAACAGAAATCTTGAGTAGATAGGAGTTGTCTTATACTTGAAATTTCTGCTGAAAAATTGAAACATGAGACCTAAATGAAAGTCTTAAAGTGTGCATCCAAGGTAGCTCTTCTGTCAGAAGAGGCTAAGACCTCCAGAGGTTCTACAGTGCTGTATTTAGTTGTCAACAATTAATGTTTTAAAGGTTTCCTAAGAATAAATCACATATACAAAGTAGAGACATCCAGGTCAATAGTGTATATTTGAAAGAGTTCATAAGCATGTAAGAGCTATCAGAGTTTAAGAGATCAATAATTCTCTTTGGAGCCAATACATATGCATTGACAAGACAAGGAGGGCTGTTATTATAGTTTATCGAATCAATAGTCCACATTTAAGAACTGTATGAAAGGTAGTTTTAAATGTGTATCAGATCAAGCATTACCATGTTGTTAGAGTTCCAAGGATCAATAAGTGGCTTGTAACAAAAGTTTTCTGAGGTGATTATAATCCAGGAAAGGGCTCACTTCTGATCTTTTGTGTTCTTCCAAATGTTTTGGGAACCAACTGTTGGATGATATGACTAACTTTATACCAGCAGTGCTGCTATTTCAAATGCACTGATGAAATATTTTTTCTCTGTCCCAAGTGAGTTCTGAGCACTACCTTTTCCTCGTTCATATCAGCACTGCATGTTTTCTAAGCTCTCAAATGCCAGGCAATGTTTAATGTGCGATTAATAAACGAATTCAGAACTGGCAACTTTTTCTTGTCAACATGATATGTTTTATCTTCAAAACAAACAAACAATGCAAAACAAAACAACCTTCCAGCAAAGCTCCAAACAAATGAAATATTTTTTTAAATGGATTGATGTAGCTGAGAAACCTGCTGAATTATCCTAACTCCAATGGATTTCAGCTACAGAACTAGTATCTATGAATGTCAGATAAAGGTCCAGCCCTGATATATTTAATTATCAGTATCTTCCCATGAGAAATCTGATTATTCTAGGCAATGATCCCCAAGAATGTTATTATCTTGATTTTATCTATTTAAGAAAGGATTTAATCTATTTAAAAAGAGGTTATGATGAGGCAAGTAGAGAAGGGTGTTGCTCCTTTTGTTGAACCCTGATGTGTTTCTAATTCATTTTCAGAATACCAGATACTGTGGAAATCCACATAATGATGCAATTACTGAAAATTCAATCATAATGATGCCAACTGACACTCCCCCTAGGGCTCCTCTCCGGGGAGTGAACCCAGGGGAAGAAAAAGTCCATGTTCCTTCTGTTCAGCTTGACATTAACAGGGCATATGATTAAAGGGATTGAAATGGTTTCACTGGCCTGGCTCAAAATGTGACTTAAGCAAATAAGAGACTTGAAGAGTGGATGTTGCCCAAGAAGCAATCACTGGGGAAATGGGAAAGCGAGAAAGTGAGGAGGAATCTGTTGCTGGGTAATGGCCAAACTATAGACATAATCCTTTTCCATTTCCTGCTTTGCAGGCAGTGATGGACATTAGTTCACATCTTTCCCAAGATGATGTTATCTAACTTATGCTCTGAGGTGCCAGGCATGCGTGCTTGTATTCAGTGCAATACATAGCAGTATATCCTCAGAAAGACAATGTATAAGCTGCATTACCTGTGTTGGCAAGTCCAGGCTGGCCACGGTAACCTGCTTGGCTTTTGAATCTACCACCTAGAATGGAAGCCATGGACTCCATAACAGTCAAGAGGACTTTCCATTTTGCCTTTCGCTTTCCTGAAAAAACTCTTTAAATTTTTATTGTACTGATAAATATTTCACCTATAAACAGCCAAGTCCATCCTCATCCCAGTAAGTCAGTCTTCGGGTTATGGATGTGTATCTGGGAGTGCCAGAATTGTGTCACAGTGCTGACTGATTTCTTCTACATAGGCAGGTCTTCATTCTGACTGTGATCACAATCAAGTTTTAGATGAGTCAGTACTGGAAGTTGTTAGCTGTAACTTTCAAAATATAAAGGAAATCAGAACAGAACCTAACTTGAAAACAGTGGTAGGTCCCCAAAGGAAGCATGCTAAAAGGAGATTCCACATCTTAAAATTCAAGCACTCTTCAGATGATAAAAATGAATACATTAAGTATAAAGCAGTAGGAGCTTTTCTAAAATATTTTTGTCTTTTCTCATTTTGAGTCTCCTTCCACTGCATTTAGAACCCATACTTACACAATATATTCTGGTGTCTTGAAGTAACAGTCTCACATGCTATTTTATTTACCTGAAATAAACCACAATCTTAATTTCTCAAAGGCAATTCACCAGAAAAGGTACATAAACCTTGCCAGGTGATAAACTGAAGAGATCATAAAAGAATATTAGTATCATAAAACTTCAAAAAGCATAAATGAAGAGATAATATGAGGGGTGGGATTTACTAGTTGAAAGATGGGGGCAAAATCTAATAAGCATGGTCTACTTTATTTCTTATTAAGTTACTAGTAAAAATGCAAAGATTATAATTTTAATAAAGGAGATGTTGACTGCAGTCAACCTTTTTTGTCTCAGAGGTGAAATCTTAAATAGTCAAATCAGCATGAGAATAATATGGCCTCCATTAAAGTGATTTTAAATTTAAGTATAATTTTTTCTAATACCACTGAGCAATGGGAATAATTAGAATGGTTTCAGTAATGCTGAAGATTTGAATAATTAAGGACACAAGATTAATTTGAGAAGAGGCATCATTAACCTAAATCAAATATTAGATTTCTTGTAAAAGAGAGGGGGTTTAACCATAACCACATTCTTCAGATTGGGAATCTCATTAAATACTGTGGTTTGTGTTTTACTGTGCACCCACAGGATTTACTCTCATGAATATTAAGTCTCTGTGTATTGAACATAAGCTTTTAAATCCCATGATATAGCCAAACATTTTTGTACTATGTAAAGTATTAATTAAATAATCTTGTTTTCATTTTGGATGATAATAGTTACCTAAAGGTCACTTTAAATCACATTTTTTCTGAGAAAAGAATAGTAAAAAATTCAAGCCTGATCTGGTCAAAGCCTTTTTTCTGCCTGAAAATATTTACTTCTAGTCTCCATTTATTAATGTCACAGCTGGTTTTTTTTTTTATGAACTAAAAAGCATTTTCATGAACAGCAAAGCAAAATGTAAATACAGGACAGAATGTATATGTGCTGTACTGGAAACTGCAGTTATCTAACAAGAGAGTGAATTCCTCAAAGGAATAATGAGTAGAACGCTTTTGTTACTTGATTGTTAAGAAACATAGTGCATTTGTGTTGATTAAAATGCAGAAGTGGGTAATTAAACATAGAACTCATGATAAAAAAAATTTTTTTTCAATTTTAGGAAAACAGTCCTTCATAAATATTGATTTCAGTTATATTTTTTTCCCCACAATGTGGTAGTTTTTCTATAAATATCAGTATCTGATAATGAGCACTTCCACTACTCATTATTTCTCTACTTGCAGAATTTAATGAATAGAAATATATTCATTATATGGAAATCTATCTACCTGTTATGTCGTTGATGAAGCCAGCCCCAGATTTGAAATTTTGTCCACCATTAATGATATGCAAAGAACTCTGTCTTATCTCTAATGATATGCCTGAAGAATTTATCAATGGAATTTATTATACGTTAATTCTTCTTCCATGCATTGCTTAGGCAGCTGTATCTCACTTTTGTATCACTTTTTGTTGCTTCTCTGATTTTTTTTTTAAATTTTTTTTAATCTCTGCCCTTCCCAAAAAGGGTTTTCTGTGATGGAAACATAACCTATTTCTGAAACAGGTTTGAGTTCATTGACTCAAATACCTCTTTGGTTTTGGAAGATCTTGCAAAGTATTGGCTGCTTGTAATTTATTTCCCAAGCCTGTAGGCTAACTATCTTGATTTTTAATTGAATCAGCACTCCGTGGTTTATTCATTGCGTCATTAGAAAGTCAGCTTCTTTCATCTTCAGTGCCACAAAGTGAGAGCTTACATTGAACAACGTTTGTCTGAGCAAGTGCTAACTCTACTGAGGCAGCACTTACTGCTACAAACAAAGTTGGGCATTTTTGATTCCTAAGGGTCTCTGTCTCCACTAGGGCTGCAATTCTTTCACCTCTGTACTCTCAGCAGTCTGAACACCAATTGCTTAGTGAAGCTGGATGATCTATGTCACTTCTGATTGACTTGTGGTAAATACAATGCTTACAGTATTTTTACCTTACCACAAGCAAATCTTTGCAGTTCTCTTCACAGTTCTTCTGTTGGACTTGGTAAATTGGCCCTGCTCTTCTAATACCTAGAGAATGAGCCTTCAACAAGCCCAGGAAGAAAGAGAAGAAGATGATTGTTCATTTATATACCACATGGATTCTTCCTGATGATACACTCCTCATCCTTTCTTGCTCTTCTTTTCTCAAGTATAGCTACACGAAAGCTGTTTTGTCTGGACTTTCACTGTCATCAGCCTGGCAAGCTATGTCAGAAGGGAAGCTTATTCCAAATATGAAAAAGACTTGTCAGAAGAAGAACAGAAGAATCCATTTAATTTAAAAGTGTTCAAAACTCTGTTTCCTGTTCATAGGTGATTGGATGAAAAATACTGGCCTTAAACTGTGGCTAGGGTGTTCAAATTAGATATCAGAAAAAGTCTTCTCTGCTCCAAGAGTATTGAAATATTGGAATGTGCAGGTAAATGAAATCTCCACCTGTGGAGTTTTTTTAAAAAGACTTAAAACATCTGTTGGCAATTGATCCTGTCTTGGAAAAGGAGCTCCAGGCTTGTTTTGTAGAGGTTCCTTGATAAGGCAGCTAGCACCCAGCACCTCTCATCTGGAGATGTCTCTTCAGATCTGGTCCTTTTTCATACTGCCTGCCTGCACGGGTACCTCCATCCATTGAGGGACCCTGGGGGTACACTGTGCCTTTTCCTTCTTCCCTAAGACAGTGAAACTCCCACCTTCCTAAGAAAGGGAAATGGCTATATGGATCTTCCCTGCACAAACAACCTGTCTGGAAAGTTTGTGTTCCTGCAGGCTGTTTCTGTGGTTTAGCTGGTGAAGAACCATGTCCACAGCTGTCCCTTTCACCCTTCCTCCCTCTTTCCTCAGCTCCTACTTTCACTTCCATCATGATCCTTGCCCCCAATGTAAAACCGTGTTTTACCTCCAAAGCAAAGCTTCAGCTGTTTTTCATAGGCTCTGACTGGATGCTTTGCTTCAGTCTGTCCAGCTCTCGATCTCATTCACTTTCAGCATGAGCATTTGGATCAATTAGTACTGATGTTAGCTTCCCTGGAGCGACAGGCACAGCAAGTGCTTAGCGTGTTTCCCCTGGGCATTCGTATTTTTAGCCCCTTCTCAGTCACCTTCACTGTCACCAGCAGCCACAGCCACAGCCCTGAAACAGTCACAGCAGCAGCTTTTCCGAAGAGACTGCATCAACCACGGCTGTCTCTTCCTGATGCTTTTTGTCCCTGTCAATGACTGAAGAGCAGGCTGATCAAGCGCTGCAGTGCTTTTTTTTTTTCCCTGAGGCATTTTTTCTTTTTTGTGTGGAAGCTGACACAGTCTCAGAGATAGTTTCTCCCAGAAATATTCAGGAGAACTCTCAGCTTCAAAACAGATCTGTAGAGTGAAGCCCTCTGTTAAATTTCCCTATATATATTCTCTGGATTTGGTTTGCTTGACCTACACACACATGATTTGGCCTATTCATCATGCAACTATCAGTTTTGTGAAAAATATGACCTCACAGCCGATTTTGAAAATGTTACATTACTAGAAACAGAAATAAAATAACATGAATTAGAATTGCTTTGTTGCAATTAAAACTGAGGGAGGATCTATGCTATGTTTCTGACTTTAAGGTCTCATTTTCCCACAAACTTCAGCATACTCCAAACCTGTGGAGAGGTGGTTTCATTTCAGTCTTACTGTTTGTCCTAAGTAATGTGGTGTAAATTAGAGCAGAGCTTCAGCGCTGCTATTACACCTCTCCCTTACATGGGAAGATTCACCATGTGATGATGCCTGCTGTGGAGATCCCAGCTGGTGATGGCAGCGGTGTTTGGCCTGGGTGGCACCCAGCCTTAGGGCAGCTGCTCTGACTCACTCAGCTGGCTACATCAGCAATGGCTCATGCACCATCTCCCCGTGGATGGCCCAGTGCTCCCTGTGCCAGACAGAAAAACTCAGCATGAGGCTGGGTCTTGGGCTGGACATGTCCTACGGCCTCATCTGCAAGCTCAGAAAGCTGGAAAACTCTAGGGAGTAGAAATTCTCCATCAACCACTTTTTATGCTAGAACACATTATTGTTATAGCATGTGAGATCAGCCGCAAGTACAGTAGGGAAATTGCTAATTAATTGCATCAGTGTTGGGTCTTCCTTACAGTAGCTCGCCTGCATGAAGCACTTTCACAGGACCAAGACCCTAATCCAAGACCTAACAAGCAAATCTGATAAAGGTCCCTCTCATTGAACAATTTCTCATGTTCATCATGTGATTTAAAGAATTCATCTCACAGAACATAAAGCCAAGCTTAAAAAATCCATTTCTTCCTACATAACAGTTGTGAGTATGTAGGGCCAAATGTTCACTGCTATTAAGTTGTGGTTTTATTTTCTGTGTTTTAATTAGAAATATTTTTAATACCTACAGAGTATAAAAAGAGAGCAGAAATCTAGAGATTTAGAAATCAGTGGCTTAAATTACAAAACACCTTCCAGAATGTGACATTGTGCATTGCCTAGAAATTTGCTTTGTCATCAAATCCCACTCAACTCTATCAGGTCTATGCATGTAGCAGACATTTCAAAAACTGTGATTTTCTGGCTATGGGATGAAGTATGTTTCAGGTCTTAGTGTCACCAAGCCCTCTTGTCAAGCTGTCTTGTCAAGCTTGTAGGTATATACGTCAATTGAAATCAAGTTTTTAAATATATATTGGAACCTACACATATACAGACATGTAGTGTGTGTTTCCTTCCCCACTCTCTTAACTAAATGCTTTAGAAAGGACCTTCAAAAGTGTGTTGACAACTGGCTCAGGAGGTAAGGTCTAGAACTACAAGATATTTAGGCTTTCAGCTCCTACCAGGTTTAAATTAGGCTCCTAATCTGTGGGACTTTCTTTAACATTTTTTGAGTACAGGCTTTGAGCACTTCAGTAAATTCTGCAGCACCTTTTTATCTGTTTGTGCCTTTACACATCTTCTCTTTAGGGTCTTACGTATAGTAAAATCTGGAAGATGATAGACATTATTTCACTTAATTGAAGAGGCAGCTAGGCTCCTAGATTATGACTATACAGTAGTGGATTAAACAACATTTGAGACAGTTCCCAGGCATTGCAGTGTGACTGTGTATTCTCTGTCCCCAGCCTGCTTTTGGCCCATGTTTGCTGTCTGATTCCCAAACACTTCCTGAAAGTGAGCTCCTGGAGTCATTTCTGGTTTGCTGTTGTACACTACAATCTTGATCTAAATCTAAGAGAATTTGCAGTTGCAGATGCAGCCCATTCTACACAGGGTGGCCTCAGTGGCAGGGAAAATTTCATTTAGTGGTGAAAACATATAGCCCTATTTACCAATGCTGACCATTTCAGAAAGTCCTACGCCAACATGTTGTGCACGTGTGTCACATACTTCTGGGAATATTAAAGCATAAACTGTATGTGGTTTTTTACACATACATTAAAAGAGCCATAAAATTTCACAGTCCCACGGAGGCTTAAGTTTTCATGACCAATAAAGCTTAGTATCATTAAACACGGTGAGACCATCTAATTTCCTTGTCCTCTGTTGTTCTGGGTCACTAATACATTCAAATAAGTATCTTCATGCATTGAGTGCATGCTTTGCACAGAATGAGACCTCATTTTTCAGTAAGTTCAGGTGGCAGGATATGTTCGCCACCAAATCAAAACTCCAGAGATCAGTTCAAAGAACTGTGTCTTCAGGATGCTTTTATGTTTTTTTCCCCCAGTAGGCAGGCTTGGCAGACAGTTCAAAGAGTTTAACAACCCAAACAATAATTATTATTAACAACAACAGAAATAATAATGCTTTTTCTAATACTCGAAATAATTATCTGAGAAAGGCATATGCCTTAATTGTAAGACTAGTTAATTGCTAATGCAGAGGGGGAAAAGAAAAAACAGCTCATAGTAAATGACACTTTGAAGTGTGACATTTTCTCTCTTTTTCAATCTATTTTACAGCATTTTGGTAACTTTGTTGCTATTTTGTTTGCTCATCTACCCATTTGCCAGATGCTAAAGGCAGATTGGCTGAGGCTGTATCTCTCTTAGTAATATAGGTCCATCGACTTTACAGCAAAACAGTTTGATGCTGAGGACATGATGATGTCTACCTTGTGCATGTTTTGAGGAAGTAGGAAGGAAGGAGTGGGGTAACGCTTTGGACTGACCCTAGTCTGATTCCATGAAGTGGATGACCATTAACTGTATAGGTACCTCCTGAGACTGTTCAGCCACGTGAACTCAGCAGAGTGAAGGGAGATACTCATGAGTTTTGCTTTATAAGACTCTCCCCGTTCTGAACTAAAGTGCCAAGGTAGATGCAACCTGTTATCCTGCTGCTGTGAGATCAATACAAAATGAGCTCTTCCCAAATGCTAGGTGTTGTGTAGAAAAATGACGTAAGCAAATGCTCTAGGTGCAAATCCCATTTATACTTTATATCACTGTTGTTTTCAAAGCTACTTGTGATTACTGCTGGCACACAAATGAAATGAGTCAAAGCAGTCTGAAATAAAGCAGATCAAATATTCTTATTAGCAATGAAATTGGAAATGTCCAAGTTGTATGACTCTCTTGGTAGTGAACTGAGTGCTAACAATACAATTTTAGATTAATTTTTCTGTTTGTTGTAAGCAGGGAAGTAGCAACAAAAGGAGAAATAATGTTCTTGTGCAGATCAGCTGTGCTCATCAGTGCTTATAGGGAAGAGTTGGGCTTGTTAATGTACCATGTTTTCAGGGTATGGGTTTGCTATCCAAAATGGGTGAATCTCCATGAGGTAAGAGCACACATCCCTTTTCAGTGGACAGATCATTATGTCTTATTATAGGTTAGGTGCTGGCTGGAGATGTACACAGCAGTGAATGGAGTGCCCAGATGGCTTATTTTGCTCAGGTTAGCTGGTGTGATGGAAAAACCACCTCAAGGTTACAGGCAGTTTGTCTAGTGCTGAGATTTTGTCCCAGTATTAGTAAGTGTGCCGAAATGTTGACCTTTCCTTCATGTAGGCTGGTAGACTGTGGGCTTTGCAGGTGTCATGGCTATATGCTCTGTGATGTCTCTGCCTGCTGCACTTCACTTTCTGGCATGTCAGTACTACCGGGAAAAAGAAATCACAGAAAGCTGCTCAGAGAGAAAAAAGAAAAATAGGGTTAAACCCAAATCAAATGGGAATCGCCTCTTCCATTTCATCTCCTTTAACCCTCATGAGTGCAAGTTCTGAGAATATTCATTTTTTTCAAAACACTTAAAGAAGTTTTCTGGCATGATATTGCTCCTCAGAATCTAAAGCTGCCCAGTGAAATTGAGCCTTGTCAAATTGGAGATTTTTAATAGCTGTCTTTTTTCTTTAGCCAACCCTCCCAGAGTAGAAATTAGGTCTCTGGGGAAGTTTTATGTCAGAAATATATGCTCCTGCAGACCTTTGGGCACCTCTAGGCAGAAGCAGTACGCAGGATTTGAGATTAAAATTTTGACAGCAGGTGCTCAAAACAGATAGATACCTAAACAACACCCGTCTCCTGGTGAAGAAAATCCAGCATAAGATAAATTTATTTTTAATGAAGATAGTATTCCTGTGTGAACACAGATCTCAGATCCAGACACTGAGAGATTCAGAAAAGATATGTCATTACTTGAACTTGAGCCACATCTTTGTTTCTCCCATACCCTTTCTAGTTAAAGTCACAATCCAGATTATGGCACATAGAGATAACAAGAAATCATGGTAAAACCTAGTATTTTAATAAGATAGAGAGTAAAATCTTTCAAGACTTGAGATTAAACAGGTGTTGTGTCTGACATTGCATCCTCTGGTTGGCAAAAGAAATGTAGACATCAGCTGTTTTCTCAGTGCTGCTGTTTCTGATGCAAGGTTTGACACCAAGAGATGAAGTGGCTGACAAAGCACTGTCAAAGCCAGCATTTCAGATTGTGTAAACCGGCATCATTTCCTTGCCAACTGCAGAGGTGCTAACTCAGACAAATGTGGAGAATGTTTTCCAATTTGCAAACAAAATCAAAGATCTTCCCTGCTTCAATTGCTTCCAATTCCCAGGTTGGGGGCTGCCCTGAACAACTATTTGACTAATCTTTGGCTGCCTATACAAACCCTGAGAAGATAGTCAGAACTAAAAAATGACATGGCACTACTTTTCTGTAGGCTGTGCCACTTTGACTCACATTTCCAGAGCAATCTCAACCAGGGAGAAGTGAAAGGGAACTCACTGGATGTGTAGCAAAGCAGAGCAATCTCTTCCCTGCTCAAAAGACCTGCTCAGCAATGGGCAGGGTATCAGAGAACACGAACATTATCTATGTTTCACTTGAGGTGTCCTACCCCAGCCAGGATTTGGAGGTGGCCATCTCTTGCAGGGCCATTAGGGACAGTCTCAGAATTTCTGTTGCTGTCAGGTATGAGAAATCTACCTCCTCATGGAGAACTAGGTGGTTTTCTAAGTACTTCAATCATCCCAGATGCCTGAAACACCAAAAGAAGGTCTTTGCGCACGTTCAGAAAGCCTCTGCAACCAAAAGAGAGATGATCTGCTGTGACTGAAGGAGCAAAAGCAAATAGGATCTGAATGACCTTTTTGCTTAAGATTCCTTAAGCCTTGTTGGTCATATCCAGCTCAACCTCCTGGTGGTTTCATAAGAAAAAAAAATTGAGCATAGAAATCTCATTTATGCTTTCCATATTTGGATGCTAAAGGCATGGATATCCTTTTGTTAGCCACTGTAGTTGTGCATAACTTGAGTGTCTATGTACTATTATAACATATAATACAACATAAGAGTTCAATTTTAAATGTGTGAGGGTGTAAGCTGAACACCAGGGAACTGCCTGAAAGCACCTTTTTAAGTGTTGGCTATCTTCTTTAGAAAGCCATCGATGCCCTAGAAAAATGAACCTTGTCTCAGAAAAATATAGATAATATGATCATAGTATTACAGAATAATTCAGGCTGGAAGGGACCTGAGGAGGTTTGTGGTCTGGCCTCCTGCTCAAAGCAGGTTCAACTACGAGGTCAGACCAGGTTCCTCAGGCTTTTTCTAGTTAGATCTTGAAAAACATCCAGGGATGGAGACTACACAGCTTGTCTAGGCAACCTGCTCCACTGCTTGGCTGTGCGCATTGCCTCAAATTTCTTTAGTGTTACTTCTTACTCACATCAATGATCTTTAACCTTTAAACATCTTTAATGATCTTCAGAGAAGAAGTGGAGATGTCAGGTGCAAAGAACCTTTTAAAAATAAACAAAGGTTTTCCTATGCTGCTTAGAATAGTTTGATTAAGGATAGTCTTTTTTTCCCCATTGGGTCAGGAGCATTTCTAGGTGAAACAGTTTAAAATTTTCCTTATAGAGTAAACATCACTGTGTTGCATGTTTATATTATCTCTGATTTAAAGACAATTCTCCAGTATGCATACATTTGTGCTGATTCATAACACAGCATTTAAAGAATCCTACTACTGTCTGATGCACCTACTGCTCTAATTTAACAAACTTACTCTCACTAAATTGCATTTCTTTATTGAGAAGGCGAATGAGGTGTGTAGTAATTTAAAAAAGGTTCTTGCTATGAAGTAAGGGACTGTTGCCTTGATGAAATCACATATTTTAAAACCTGAAACATTGCAAAATTGTTTTATCAGGAAAGGTAATTGATTCAGCTGGTAGTGAATGCGGCTGGAACCTGATGGTACTGTAAGGATAATTCAAATAAAATACTGAAGTCAAGGTAAGATTAACTTTAACTTTTAAGATTTCTCATGTTCCGAAAAACAGCAACAACTGTGCCTTGCTTTTATTCTGATGGCAAAGCAACAATGATGTTATTGACATTTTTATATATTTGATCAAATCTGGTATCTCAGGTTTAAAAAATTCAAGTGTTTTCCAAACCAGTCCTCTTCCTCTGAAATCGTGAATGACTCAGAACAGTTTACAGAAAGTGGTGGGAGGAAACTGTACTGGAGGCTGCCATGCAGATGCTTAAGAATGGGGCAAAATTTCAGTGTTGAAAAGAAAGTAAAAGGAGCTTCACAAAAAGGTGATTTCACATTTTCAAACACCCATTTCATTTCTAGTCTCTCTTGCATTTTCAAAAAGCAACTTCTCTTTGTCTGAAGGTAAGCTTTCAAAAAATAAGGCAAACAAGCAAACAAACAAAAAAAATTAAACCAATGAAGCAACCAAACCTGTTATGTAAATCACTCTGAGAAAACAAAGAAGTAAATGAAAACAAGTGATGTGCCACAGCTGGGAGGTTCTTTCACGACTTTTCAGCTTTTCAGCAGCATCCAAGCCATGTTTCGTCAGATCTTGCTGGCAAGCTGAAGCAGTATGAGATCTTTCTGGGTCAGCTGCATGCCAGCCCCATTGAAACCAGTGGGACTTCTGCCACTTGTTTCCTTCTGCCCTTACATTTTACACGAGACAATTTGTATGGTTTTCCCTACCTCCATTCTTTCATATACACAAAACAGCTGAATCTCTTCTTTCCAGTACAAAGGGAGACACAAACAACAGGAAAGAATAACTGCTAAGGACTAAACAAAAACCTGAAGGATATCTGGTCTGTTAAATATAACTCACAGCCCTTCCACTTTTGGCAGGAGTTTCTGATGCCAGTGTCAGTCTCTCTGTGGATAAACAGGTCAAGTTTTGTTACCTGTTTACAGATGTTTTGTAACCCAAGGTGCTGAAGTCTGGTGGAGATAGGCCCACTTGATACTGCCAGAGACTTTAACAAAGTCTGCATTAGACCTTCTGCTGTGAATTTTCCTACTAGTGTTGTCAGGTCTGAAAATGTGGTGAAAATTGTATGCATGTGATACAGACACGTGCATACACTCTCATATCTACTGTACTGCAATAAATTTCCATCTTTTGAAATAGAGGAAAAGTATGGAAGAAACCAAAGTGTCTGAGTGTTAGAGATTGAATGGGGGTGGAGAGAAGGAACTTTCATCATCCTTCAGTACAAGCTTTGCTATAATACTCCAGAAGGCAATGCTGCCAGAGTAAATTAACTGCCAGAGTAAATTAACATAAAGTCTATAAAGCTCACTTATTTACTTCCTGACACGTGAATAATGAAGCCTGAAGAAATGTCAGTCATTCAAATGGCATTTGAAGATAAGTACACCTCCATTGGTTCCAGTTTGTTCACTGAAAACTAGTATTATTTGTATCCAAGGTAAGTAGTTTATACTGACTCTGTTTTTTGTTTGTCCTTTAGAATATTCATTCTAAAAGTAAAACACTCTTGATAAATTGTTCAATTAGGGGAACTGATATGCCAGTCTTATTGTTTGAGAAATTTAACAATCAAAGGAAGTAACATTACTTATCAAGTAATATTGTGACAGAGTGTTTAAGAAAAAGAAATATAGGTTGTATCAGCTTTATTTTCAGTGTATACCAAAATTTATTGTCTTCTATAGTACATAGTACCCATGGTTTGCAGTAATTGATTCTGTCAAACCTTTTTAGGCGGATAAATCTTTTTTATTTTAAAAAATAATCTGCTTTTCATAATACATTGATTTCTTAATATAAAAATTTAGAGCAATTTTCCTTTTAAAATTCTACTATTGTTTGGTATAATTCCAAAATACACTTAATCCCATTTTTCCATTTTAAAATATTTAAATGAGGAGAGCCTAATCAAGCCCCAAATTTATTTCTAGGTTTACTGTGAGAGAAAAATGGTAGGGTTTGTGTGGTAATGCAAGAGGGGCTGTAGCAATATCTAGAATGTATTTCATAACTCTTAGTGGGAGCACTAAATTGTGCATAGTTATGCAGATACTAAAATAGTGTCATTCATGGTGGAGAGTGTTGTTTTGTTGGGTTTTTTTTTGAGGGGGGGAACATTTGACAAATGTTTCTTTATGAATAGACTTTCACTAATCTGACATCTCTCCTTGCCGCCAGCTCTTATATAGGAGAGAATTTATTGAGTTCCAGTAACATAAATGAAAATAACGGAATTTACACTAAAGGTTTCTTTAGCCTTTTCCCATGGCAAAGTTCTTCATTATTCTTATACAAAGATTCAATAGAGCCTTGTTGTTTGTTTTGCTTGTGTTTGGTTTTGTTTTGTTATTTTTTTTACCATAAAAAAAGGAAGAGGAGGAAGGCAACAAATCAAAATGTAGAATTAACTGTGCTTCTGGTGACATATGATTTTTTTGCCAGATTAACTGATGATTCAGGATCTTATGTTATCATCATCTTCAGTCAGAACTGAATAGGAGATTGAGGAAAAAAGGGATGCTGCAGGTGTGGAGGAAATACTTAGAGAAGATTGTATATAAAATTCCCTTAAACCAGTCAAAAATCATTTACTGTAGTCAAGCTGTTCATTTATTTATTTTTCTTTTAAATTTGGCGTGAAAATGAGTATATTATTTTTGCAGAAGATTTTTCTTTTTTCTCTTTTGTGGTTGAGATGAGACTTATCAGATGCAGCTGGGGGATTGCTGTACTTGGAAAGCTGAGAACAGCAAACTTGGGAAAGAAGGAAACAGGATATGGGTTGCCAAGAAAATACATTTCTGTGGCACTAATATGTAGATTTTCAACACATTTTGTTCACTTTAAGAGAGAAAGAAAAGCAAATCAAAATGCTAAGCAAAGACAGCTGTTAAATTCTGTATCAGAAAACTATTTTATTTACCTCAAATAGCCTCTGAGAATTTCATCTGAGTAAGAAGCTATGCACCTTCAACCATGAACTATTGGATAATGGTGCTGTATATAGTTGGATAACTGACTCTTCCATTCCGGTGGTGGCTTATTTTCAATGAAATATGAAATGCCCCTCATAGTCAGGTTTCTATACTGTGTAATTGTTAAGGCCCTGAGTCAGGAAAGCATTTCTCTCCAGGAAAATGTGCACATACTTATCTCCAAGCATTTATAGACAGGAGTAAAGACAGAATTGTTATGTATCACTTCTTGCAATACATTTCCATTTGAACAGAAGTTAACTGTTCAAAAGTGTTGAAGCTAAGATAGGAAAGATTTTGTTATGGTATTGAAAAAAATCAGGATTCAAATTCATTGGTCTTCATCTTACTCCTCTTTATATATCTACAAAGCAGTTCCTAAAATCTGAGTTACAATTCCTGTCTCTCTTTATAATAACTGAAGGAAAATAGACTGAGGTAGTCAGTCTGGTTTTAAAGCTAATCTAGCTTTGGATAAGGTGAGCCTTGTTAGGCTAAAAGCAAAGAGCAGGTATGGTACATGTCCAAAATTCTGAAAATGATAAAGAAGACAAGCCATGCCTTGGCATATGAAATCAAGGTAACAACTGTGGAAATTAAAAGCAAAAAAGCATTTTAACAAATGTGTTGTGAACCCTCTTCAGACTTCCCAATTCTAGTCAAGTGAAAATAAGATTAAAATGCTCATTACAGAATGGCAGTTTGATACCAACTCCTGCTGGATTGTGACATCTGGCAGGATTTGGTTGCACTTCTTCCCATTCCCTGTCTGTCTCCAAATATTTGTCTGTTCCTGACCTCTTTTCATGAGTCCTCTACCCACCTCAATAGCTGTTATAGGACATATAGACCTAACTGAGAAACAGACTGAGAGAGTATGTTAAACATACTGAACCATGAATTTTCTGTCTCCATAGGTGTCTAGAAACCAAGCTGTGCCTTGGATACAGGATGTTCCCTAATTTGTCCAAATGTAGATTTCCGCAGTGCAGATGCCAACACCAAAGCTAGCTGCTTTTCTAAAGGTTTCCCTCCAGAGCCAAAGTACAAAACGGTATGCTTCCAGCATACAAGTAATTTCATCTTAAATTAGTTATGTAATTAGTCAGATAACTCCTGCCTGTAAAGCACCTATTTCTTTCCATGAGCTAGGGGGCTTAGCTCATGTGGTTTCTACATGGAGATAAGTAAGATAAAAGTCACCTGAAGAATCAGAAAGAATTATATCTGAGGTCTCTGCTGCTGCACAGGCCTGGAAGGTGCTTAGCTTTAGCCTTTCTGGCTGGAGAAGCTGGGTTTGCAGTTACGTGAGCTCTATTAACTTTTCCACTTAGATATGCTCTGAAGAACAACGTAAGTCTGTGGCTACAGGTGAATGATATAAATGGTAGATAGGGTTGAGCTTGAGAGATCAGCAGTATGCACATCTTGTTAATACTTTCTGCCTCTGTATTATTTAATTTCCTCTCCCTAGTCATCTCCTTTATTGCTCTAATTTGGCTTTCTTCCTGTTTTAAGAGATGTTATTAAGATGCTTCTAAGTTTTAGAGGAAGAAAAATTCCCTTCTCTGGCTATCAGTGCATTTTGAAATGGCTGAGATATTTGAAAGGGCTGGAATGTTCAATCATTTGGGGAGAGACCCTTCACATAAAGAAGGTTTATTTCTGTGTTTGTTTCTTGGATCTATTTCTTCTTCTAAGAAGACCTTAAATTAGTACTAAATAGAAGATTTGTTTCAAGGAATTTAAAGACAGCTGATACGTGGCAAACTCTAAAAAAGAAAAACAAACGTAATCATAATGTCATGTAGGAGCTACAAAACTCTACTGCTGCTTTGGTTCAAGTTCTTATGTGACCCATGAGTCCTCTGCTTTTTCAGAATCATGTCACCATAACAGAACTTACAGCAACTCTAGTTCATCAGTACACTAAAATAAAAAATAATATTTTGAAGTATTAGATTGCAGCCAGCTATCTGGCAGTATATTAATAACACCTTAAGTGTCACTTCTTAGATCAATTATATGAGATTATTGAAGTAGGTGAGGAGTCTGTATTGTTTCTTTCTATCATTACCATATAGTTTTTAAAACCGCTGTATCACAACACTCTACTAAGAGAGGTGAAAGTACAGAATTCTCTCACTTTTCATATTGTATCCCTTAGGGAGGACCTCACCTTTCTTCTCTTGTGACTGGTTGTTGTCATCGGTATAATCCAAGATGAAAGAAGCAGAAGGAAAACGGTTTATTACTTCTTCCCTCTTGAACTGCTGTAGTTTCCAAAAGGTGGTTTTGTTTTGTTTTGTTTTTCGTATTTGACACCAGAGCCCTGTTTGCGCAGTTTTCACTCTTACATGCCCACATTACATTTCTGAATCAATATTCCTCTTCTTTTGTTGAGATAAAGGAAGTTTTGCAGCTAAATCTTGTCTGAAATACCAGCTGCATGTTGGACTGAGAGAAATGTAGAGAGAAATTTTCACTTATGCATACATAAGTGAATTAAGCTTCTACAATGAATATAATAAAAATACGTCAGGAAAACAATGAACTATTATCATGAAGTCAAAATTATTAACTTGCTGTAGTTTCAAAACCTTTTCACAAAGCACAAAGTTATTTTTTATATTTAATTAATGAAAAATATGGTCAGGTTTGGTTTGAGTATTTTTATACAGGATAATGTGTGTGTGTGTGTGCGCGCGCGCGTCTGTGTGTTTATACTTTTGTGTTGTGTTTATACTTTTGTGTTGTGTATATAAGGGCAGCAGAATGATTCACTTCAGCTATTATCTGTCAAATGATGCTAAAAATAATAGATATTCATAATTTGTTGTTTTTATAACAGGTCATGACTGATACAGTTAGAATAGGCATCAAGAAATGTAGTAGCACTAGGAGGTAAACTAATGCAAGCGGAGATAATTTCAAAGAATTTTTAATCTGAGTTAAGGCAGAAAAAGTAGATATTATTGCCTTTGCTCTGCACATGAAAAGACCTATACAACTTTAGTAAGGTATTTTCATTAGACCTTGATCTTACATCTCTCCCACAAACCTGGTGTCTTCCCTGGTGTCTGGACAGCCCTGTTATGGGAAGAAGACCTGGGCCATGGCGTAGGAAGATAGATGGTGCTCTCAGAGTGACTTCTTGATAATCTCAATGCCACCTGCTGGTAGATAAACCATCTTACTGCTCAGCCCACTGTCAGAGAGAGCTGACCTCTGCAAAGCTCCGAGCTCTGAACTCGTGGGCCATCCCTGATCACCAAGATATTGCCTAAAAGGTGAGGTGGGAAGGGATGCTAAATTATTGACAAAGGCAACCATGACTTTCAAAAACTAACCAACCAAGGATGCATAACAAACTCTCCTGTCCATGTGGGACTTACCTTCAGCTCTGTTTGTCCTTTGCTGTTCAAGGTTCAGCAAGGGGAGAGCAAGCTGGCTGGCAACACCTCTGAAATCTGTGCTGGCACCAAGAGTGCTGAATCAAAGCAAAAATATAAAGAAGTTGTGTTAATTTCAAGGTCTGTTAGGCACAGAGGACCAGCTCCTATTCCTGATGAAGTTAAACTCTCATTGATTGTAGAGCTCTCATTGGTTGCAGAGATGCAAGATCAGTCCAAAGAGAAAGAATAATCAATGCTCTGTATGAAAAAAAAAACCAACCCACAACAAACATTTTTAAGCCAGTTTTTTTTTTCAGTTGTTAAAGGAACTATTTTCCAAATTCCCAGTGTGGCAGCTATGAAACTTCAATAAGGTAATTTACCTGAATATAGTTGCCATGTAATTACAGGTTTACCAGATTTGGAGCCTGAAGCTATCCAGTATTTTCACATGTATGTCTGTATAATAACATAGATTCCTCCATCAAGTGTCTAGTCTAATGCATCTTCTTTCATGATAATGGCCTAAGGCAAGTATAAAAAATTAGAATTACATTGAGAAAATCTGACCAAACAAAACCTTGGCAGTATTTCAGTCAGGAGCTCCTGATTCACTTCCTCACACATGTTGTACATTTATTGCAGAGCTCATGTGTAGCAAAAAGGCAGTAAAGAATCTATCTATCAATGCCTTTTTACTTATTTGACATTTAGAGACTCTCCTGTTCCATTATCTTTGCTTTACTTTGTGACATTTTTATCAACTTCAACATTAACATGGCAGATTTTACAACTAACACACTTAAAAGGTACAAAGATGTCAGCAACATCAACTATAAGAGAAATTACAGCTCCTGCTTTATCTCAAAGGTAATTAAATGAGCTATAATTATTAGCCTAGATTCATTAGATTTCATGTTCTCATGACCTTCTTGGACTGGATTATTGTAATTCTTGGTACACCTGTCTGCCAAGGTAGCACATTGGCAACCTTGAATATAGTCAAAAAGGTAGAGGTAAGAGGACTCTTGAAGACTAGATTATTTAGGCCCTTTATAATTCACTGAAAAGGAATTCTTTATTATCTGTTTATTATAATATTGACATAAACCCTTGGTGTTTTCTGGAGAAGGACCGTTATACTTCCAGGTTATTGTCACTTATGGAGTTGTTGTTTAACCAATGTTACAGCTGTGTTCAGAGCAGAGATGCTTGAAGTGACAAATCTGATTTGTCCAGTGGCTTGTAAGATATGCTTATGGGTGATATGTGAGACATGCTTGTACCTTGGCTGCATTTAATTTGCTTATACTATGACCCTAATACTTGGAGACCAGATCTAGAGCTGGTTTGAATTTATTAACAGAACAAGTAACTCTGGGGGTTAAGTATATAGAAAATGATAATGTTCTATGCGGACAGTAGGGAAGGTATGCCCAAGAGGCAAAACCACATAATAATTAGACAATAGATACAGAACTAGCACTGTATTAGATTATATTTAACTGAGTGAAATGTAGCTTCTAAGACATCACCTAACGTAGTTTTATTTAAACTTCTGTATCTCTTCAAGTTTATTGATTACAGCACTGTTGGCTTCCTGCCTTTAGAGGCATAGTTTTGTAGAAACTCAGGCTGAAAGTTGTCTTGGCATCCAAAAATCACATGTAAGACTTATTTGTTGGTGTTTTTTTGGCTGAGGATCAAATCTTGGCCTATTATTAGCGTTGTCCAGGCAGTGCCTGTGACTGGGTAGCCACTGCCTGTGATGTAAAGTGTTATGTCAAAGAGAACTTCATGGAATCACTCTCATTCAAGTCAGCTGTGTTTTAGATCTTACAGTTAAAAAGCAGTGTTAGTAGAACACAGTAATTACATTAGCTCTGATGTGTAGTTTCAAGATATTGCCCCTGGGCAACAAGAAAGATGTTTAATCTTTGGAAATAAAGTATCATCAGATGTCAATTAAAACAAACAAATGAGCAAAACACAAAACTCACAACAAATTCATTTATTTTTATCAACCTATCTTTGGATTCTACATGTACTTTGGAACCCTACCAGAGTTGGCGCCAGATCTGGCTTTCATGGAGACAAGGAGCTTTATTGTCATGAATGTAGGAGCAACAGGAGGCCAAAGGAGATGAAATTAAAACATTGCATGCCTCGAATACTCTCTGTCCTAGGACTGTCCGTAAAATGCAAGAATTATCTCTCTCTTGCTAAGAACTGACGGAAGAGCTGGAAACCCAATTCCTTTGACTCTCCAGAGAAAGTAAAAATATTTCCTCTGATGCTATTGCATGTGAAAATCTTCTAAAATAAAATTTAAAAAACCCAAACCCAAACAGAGGTCATACAAATTGGAAAATCTAATATGGAGTTAGAAAATCTAATCTACACTGGAGCAGCCTACAGCAATGTCTTTGGACCTTTACACTCATTAAATAGTACCTTACTCATAAACTAATCTCATTAAAATTAATGGGAGTGCTCCCACAGTATCACTCCATTTGATTGTGTGCAAACTGCATCTGGCCATTTGTATTCGGAGCAAACAGAAAGCTACCTATGGGAACTCTGAAGGGTACCCAGTTGAAACCACACATGTTCTCTCACCACTTGCAAGGTTACATTTGACAATGTCCATTTGTTTGGGCGACTGCTGTGCCTGAAAAGAGAATAACAAGCATAAGCCTGTGCACTTGTCTGTTGCCTACTACTCTTAATGCAAGTCTGAACGCACAAATGTATCTGTAGAAGGTGCCCCAAAAAAACAGAAGACCATTATTTTGAAATGTTGGCCCTTTCTGTGTGTGGCCTGACTTCTTGTCATTAGCAAAACAATGCCCATAAAAATGTCCTGTTTGGGAACTTTGTACAAGGGTAAATGAGTAGTTAACTCATACTGATGAAAAGGTCAGATTATATTAATTCCTGTAATAATTTACAATAATCTTGAATGTACCAACCTGTGAATCCTAGGAAGGTCACATGGTAACTGGAATTTGAGGAATGCTGTATACAGCCCACAAATTGATTCAGCAGTATAATTTAGATGTAAATAGACTATATATCTTTCTCAGCAAGGTGGGTATCTGAGCATAGGAAAGAGTTATTTATTAATGAATAACATAATAAGAAATAATCATAATTAACTGCATTCTACGTTTCCTCCCCAAGATAATAAACCCAAAGTAATTTAAAGGCCAAATCTTCCTTGCTTTACTAAACCAGTCTTCATACCTTCAGTAAGATGACTTCTGGGCTCAGGATGACAGGAAATTGGTCCTCATACATGATTATATACAATACACTCCTACTTATTTAACTTTAAGGGTACAACGCTAAAATAATAGCCAGAAATTAATTTTCTTGTGGTGCTGTTAATTTTATTTTTTGCACATTTTCCATTGAACAACCTACATAGTACTCTATTACTCAGTTTAAGAGACAGCAATCCTGAAAGCTGTTTGTGTAAAATTTATGTCCATACTGATAGAAGGCCTCTGTTCCACTAAGCAAATCCAATTTCCAATGGTAAAAGAAACATTATGTTTCTGTCGCAGCCATCAGGAGTGCTGAAAAGTGAATTTACACATTATAGCCATTTTGCAGGGAGGTGTCCTTTGAATCCAAAGGAAAGTTTCCCACCAAATTCACTGGGTTTTGGTTCAAGGTCAAAATGAGAAAAATCTTTGGTTATTAAGGGCAGAAAGCACCACAGTGGTCAGATATCCTGACTTCCTGTAATGCAAGACATAATTTCACCAAGTAATAGATGCATCAAGACCGAAGGTTCTGATTAAGGTACAGCACATCTTTACGACAGCCGATTTTATTATAAAGAATTTGAATGATAGAGAAAATATAATATACCCAATACAGGCATTAGTTAATTAACCTCTAGTAAAAATGGGCACTTTATTTCTAGCCTGATTTTTTTCCACAATTAGCCGATCTCATAATGTTTCCTAATGTCAAATTTTTCAAAGGTGCCTTAACAATACTGCTAGCATACTGCTTTCCTACCCAGTGATGGATCTGGCACTGCGAAAGTAAGGAATAGTTTGAAAAGAGTAAAATGTTGTTTCACTTCCCAAAAATATTTTACTAGTGTACTTTGTGTAATGCAATCAGTTCAGCCATTTGAAGAAGATGACTCTTCAAGGGCACAGGTAAAGAGCTCTGTGAATAAACTGCAAATGAAAAATTGATGCAGAAGACAAGTAATACATAGAAACTCTGCCCTGCATTAATGAGAATGCTGCTAGGTAGCCATAAAGTCACTCCTGTCTAGAAGCAAAAGTAAACCCAAATGAGGTTTTACATTGCTAAGTCTCACATTTGAGAAGGCTGAGAAGCAAATGCAGCTTGATTTTGCCCCAGACATTGCCTCTCTGTGTGCTTGTATGGCTAGATTTACTTTGGGCCATAACCATACAAAGTGATCAATACTTATATCTACTTAGTGTGAACTTAGTTTGATGAACCAACTTCCATTGAAACTAAGGAGGTTTTCAACTGGAAATCTCACCATGTTGTGAGGACCAATTCCTTGATGGGATTCAGATGCCAAGCAGAGTATTGTCTAACTGGAAGCCTATGTGAACTTTGATTCAAATTAAGGGTATGAGTTCACCTCTGCTGGTCTTCAGTGTCACTGCTGTAGGTGCCTACACCTCACTCTAGAGAAAACATCTACATCCGATGTGGGAGTTGCGCTGTAATCTTCACTGAGTTTGTTGATTATTTTTATCCATCTGCTGTAATCAGAATTTCTATGCCCAGCTCAGCTACAGATACTTACATTGGAGACACTTGATGTAATATGGGCTGAATCCTACCTCAGGTACCTAGTTGCTTCTGAAAGTCTCACTAGACACTGGTAGACTAACCAAGGTGCCCTTGCTAAATTTATTGCAATGGAAGGTAGGGGCTTAAATAGCTGTTACGTTATGGGTTTAAATGATTAAATATCTGTATAAAACTGCCCCACGGTGAAAGTTAGCCACCTGCAAAGGGTGGCTTAGGCAGCCAAAGGCATGAATCTTTCATGAGTTGCTCTGTCTCTACTTTTACGATACAGAATGGTAACAGTGACTGCCTGAAGCTGGGGGCATGAATCCTGGCTATAACACTTGATCTTTTGTGTCCATGTGTACGTCCTCACAGCAGTGCTTATTTTGTACTTTAAATAGAGCATTTGCATCACCAAATTCTGTGCAATAAAGATACTAAGGAGGCAATATATATTGTTTTACACAGTTGTAAATGAAAAAAATAGACATTAAACAACAAAACGTGCTAAATTCAGCTTAAATGCTTCCTGGTTTCTAATAATTAATACATATAGCTAATTATCACTAAGTCTGTCTTCATTAATGTAAAAACTGAAATACCTTAATGCTATTAATTGTAATAGTTATTACTTCAGGCATTTTGAAAAACATATTCTACAGATAAGAGATTTTTAAATAAAACTGAGTAATAACAAACATATAATACAAAGAATAAAAGTTTGGTTTATTACCAACTTGAATTTGTTTAACTCTAAAAGGAAAATATCCCTCCCACAGTAATACTGTAGTCCATAAAGGGATTTCTAAAAATTAAAAGCTTTCATTCTCCTCTGGAGCCTTGTTGTAGCAAAGAGGTTTCACAGTCTCCTGACTTGCATGGTGCTGATAGAAATACGTTTGTAGTCTAAATATGCAAGGAAAGTGCTCCAGTAGAGATTAAGGGGTAGCTGTGGTGCTACTGTGATTTATTTAATTCAAAGTGGTGCTTGAAAGAGACTTTTAATCTGCAGTGGACAGAAGCTGCAATGCTGATACTGAAAATGACATTTAGCAACAATTTCTGATGGCTTTTTCTGCAAGTAGCTTGGGAAAAGCATCTCACTGATACCAGTGGTGGAGTTAAGCTTCTGAATTTAACATATGAAGATGGTGGAGGGAAAGCTATATTTAGATGAAAGGGCTTCACTTCTTCCTAATACCGGGCACCGGGAAATCTGAGGTTCTCAGTTTCAGCTCTGACTCAAAATGGTTGATGTTAATTTTTTCATTAATTTCACTGACCTCTCTGGAGGCCGGTAAAAAGGCTTCCAAAAGATCAAAGGTCCAGAATGAAATGGTATTTATGTATGTAACAGCCACTCATTTCATGGAGTGATTTAGCTGATTTTAATTGAAAATTAGGATACTAAATACTTTCAAGGATCTGAGCTTAGAGTGACTTAAAACAAAAATGACTAAACAAAGTCCTGTGTTAGGACTGCATGCTTCCTTTCTTCTTAAACATTTGGGTGGATAGTCTTATTACACCTTCATTAACACAAACATCTCACACTCCCATCAATGCGATCTCACCATGTGTGCATTGAAAGCCAAGGTGAAGCTCCTAAAAGTCGAAGAAGGGAAACTTTCTGCTGGCTTGCAACCAAAGCAATGGAGCTGAATTGCTGGCTTCAGATCCAACCACTGGCTGTATCTCCTGCACTCTGATCCTGTTCGTCATGAAATCTAATTCATCAATCAACTGGTAAAACTCAGCAAAATGCATCCCCTGGTTACCAATGTCCATCCTGAAATTCAAATGTGCCATTAATGCAAGTTTGGTTGTGGATATTGATAGAATAGGAGGGAAGGATTCAAATAGAAGATGTAGTTGAAAATTCACGTGTAGCTTTAATGCAGACAGATTTTAGAGAATTCATACAGACTAAAGCAAATCTGAGTTACTGTTGCCAGTAATGGTTTCTGGAGATAGATATGAGATACTAGGTATGGAGTAAAGTTTATTGAGATATCTGGAGAACATTAAAAAAAAAAAAAAGAGAGAGAGAGCCAGAAACAAATCGAGCTTGAATCTTTATAAGAAAAATCTGGTGAGGAGAAAATATTACCGGAGGGGGTTTAATTTGCTGGAGGAGACTGCTGACTACAATAGGAAGCAATACAGGAAAAAAAGACATTAAAAAACTATTGAAAACATGTATTTTCAAAGGCTTGTCATGTTTTGAAAGCTTGTACTTTGGAGGTTGAAGCCATTAATGGGATCCACAGAATATCTTGCTGGATAACCTGAAATTGAAAAGGTGAAAATCATACACTATCCACATTTCCCACGGGGAGGCATGCAGAATTTCTAGTGTAAAAAGTTACAAAAGACCAAGGAAAGAAGGCTCAAAGTCATTGTGACACACAGAGGATATGTGTTTGGTTTGCTTTTCAATGAGACTTGCTGATGGAAAGGAAAGATTTCTACATGCACAGGAAGGAGGAAGGGAAGAGGATAGGAATGAATTTGAGTGAGTTAGATTTTCAAGAACCAAAGCAATTTCTATACAGTCACAGAGAGACAGAAATGAAGATTGATAATGCAGCAATAGAAGCAGGAGCACAGTGCAGAAAGATAGTTATGGATGGTTAAATGTTTCTAACTAGTTACAGATGTCTGTTGCCAGGAGAACCTTTTTTTAGGGCCTTAAGCATGTGTTTGATTTTAATGAGATTTATTCTCAGGCTAAAGTGTCAGACATGGTGCAAGGACTTTGCTGAAACAGGATCAAAAAGAGAGAACTATCTTTTGATTTAAGTATGATGATTTTGTCATATTCTTTTGAATTTATGGAAACAAAAACCTTTTTCAGGGGTAACCATTAGATTAGTAGGAAGACAAGAACCAGATTGAACCTCTTAGTCTGGGTTTGTACATCCGGACATGAGACAAGAATCAGAGTTTAGTTACTAAAGTTTAGAAATGAAGAAGCAAGAAAAGCAAACACTGTCACAGGTTGGCATTGGAATGGACTGCCCAGGGAGGTGGTGGAGTCACCATCCTCGGAGGTGTTTAAGGAAAGGCTGGATGTAGCACTTAGTGCCACAGTCTAGCTGATGTGGTAGTGTTAGGTCATAGGCTGGACTTGATGATCTCAGAGGTCTTTTCCAGCCTCAATAATTCTGTGATTCTGTGATTCCGTGGATGAGAATTGTGAAGAAATGGGGTTGAAATGATGATTGACATGAAACAAAGAAAAAAAAAGAAGAAAAATGCTGTGTAAGAAGAGACTTTTAATACAGTGGAGCATTAAAATGAACATATTATAAACAGTCCAGACACAAAATTATCTAAAAGTGAAGCCTGGG
>NW_010159152.1:28934-33753 GCF_000695765.1 Mesitornis unicolor
GAAGAGGTATAGAATGAGTCTCACTGACACTGGAGGGAGGAAAGTGTAAGCTTGTGAGTAGAGAATATAAATGCAACAGTATTAATAACTCACGCCCACATTTTTCCACCCCTGACCCCACATTCTACTATAGATAACTTGGCATGAAAATGAAAACTAGAAGGCAAAAAGAAGTATAAAGACTAAGATGTTTCAACTATACTCTGTTTTACATAGGTAGGGAGCACTTTGTTGAAATGAGGCAATACTATCTAATATCAGTATGAAACATCTCTGCCTAACCTTTGCTTCTCGTCCTTCTCTCTCAAGGTTGTAGGGTTCTTCTGGCAGTAGGGAGTGTATTTTAACATGTTTATACAGCACCTAGGGTTGGAGGGCTTTCACATCATTATGGTGACTTCAAGTGCTGCCAGAATAGCGGTAATATTTATAATACTGATGAACAAAAATGTATGTCAACTTTTATTTTATCTGTCTAAGTAAAAGAATAAAGAAAAGAAGCAAAGATGTATGTAGTTTTATTTTTTTAGTCTAAATGAAGGAAACGTTCTACCTTCTAAAGTGCCAGATGCATAAAAACCCACAATATTTAGTGTCTCCTCATTGTTAATAGGCAAAACAGCAAGGCCAGCAGTTGTCATACATTTTGAAATCCCAAGCAATTAAGAGCAAGTAAAAGAATATTTAGGAACAATCTAAACTTGGAGCTGCATAAAGAATAAACAAACAGATTTGACCTGGTTTTCTGCGCACATAAACAGACACAATGTCCCCATATTTAGTTTACAGGTATTTCTACCAGCTTCAGTGCTCCTGTATTACTCTTACCAAGAACAGAGACAGTTTATTGTGAAACAACACTCCAACTGTAAACCAAAGTCAAATACATATGTAAAATATTATCTGTTTACCAGCATCTGTGCAGTAAACACAGCAAAGCCCCTATGAAAAATAAGCACAAAATATAATTACACAGTCTGTTTGTCAAAATACATGTTTGAGCCCTGTAAGCATGTGAGTTCTTACCAGTGCTAACATTGATCACCCTGCGGAGGTGCCCAGGGCTTTCATCAGTGTCTCACAGGTTTTACACAAATGCACTGAGCTAGACCTTGCAGTGCTCCACTTATCACTTGCACAGGTGATTTCAAAATTAATGAAACCGGTTCCAACTCTTCTCCCAAAGGTGGAGGAAGAGACAGCTTGCAGCAAACCACCCAGGTGCCCTGTGGAAGTTGGGTTTTGGGGACATGCCTGCAGCCAGGAGTCCTTGCTCACACACAGAGCTATCAAGGTCAGTGAAGGCTCATGTCTTCAGCAGATCTTTTGGGGTAACTACACAAAGGGCTTGGCTGGGAAGAGTTTGATTACAAGGCAAAATAGATGATCCTGCTCTGATTCACTCTGCAGGGCTTCCTACTCTTTTAATTTGTTTCTGTAGACTATATTCTGAGTGTAGGAACAATAGGCAGGTAATTTAGGTAATCGGAGTCATCTTGCTAGGATCGGGCAAGGGCATTTCAAATATTGATTGTAGCATCTATGTGAGACAATTAAAGCCAGTAGGCAGAATCTATCCATAAATTTTGGGTGAACTGGAACCATTCTTCTGTCCTTGCTTGAGAATATACACATTTTTTTAATGTATCACAAGTATCTCACCATGGCATTTTGCTGTCAATAGAAAATTAGCTGCTAGTGTTGTCCATGTAACAGCTTTCCTTTAAAGAAAATGTTCTGCTACTGAAATAAAGATTAAAAAAACTCTCATCTAATAATACCCACCTTTCTGTGGGTCAGTAGTAAGGTCACTGTATTGTAATGAAATATGCATTTCATTACACTTGATGAGATATATGCATTAATTTCTGAGGTAGCAGTGGACAGTTTGGGATGGCATCTATTAATTTCCTTGCTTTTAAGTGTTTGTGCTTTGTTAGTAGAGAGATAGCTAACTAAATTGGTTTCAGAAATCAGGTTTTAAAAATACTGCAAATGCATTCTTTAATACATTTCCACTCGACACTAGAAAGCTGGGAAGAAAAAAGCACTGTCTCAATTATTGTCTGAGGCACAGCACCTGAATGATGAAAACCAGACTGAAAGCCCCAGGGTTCAAGATCACATGAGAAAAACAAATCATTCATCTTTTCTTTAGAGACTGAACTTTAAGTGTGTAGCCTATACTAGCCATGTAGACTCACTTTGCTGGAACTGTAGAGCAGACTAGGCACTCCAGGGAGTAATGCAACCTACTCATCCCACACAACAAGCTAGGCAGCTGGTTTGGACTAGGGTGAGTGAGGGCCAGTTGAGCCAACGTGCACACATTTGATGCTCCTGGCAGGAACAAGCAATGTTCCTTACAGACACTTAAATGACTGCACACTGTATGTAAAAAGTATGTTGCTTTCTGTTAATAGCTCTTCTGAGAGTAAGTCTGCATTCATTTTGCTTTCTGCTAGGCTCATAACCTTCTTGTGTCTTCTTTTAATTTCATAAACCTATGAATTTATGGGTGGAATTTAGTCTTTTTAGTATGAGTTATACTGGCTTTGTGTATGTTGACCCTGCTCAAGATCATGAGCACTGCATAAATACACTGGCTTGGATCAAAAATGATATATTTCTGGGAGAAGAAAGAGAAGAAAAGTGAGCTAAGAAGTGCTTTTGCCTTTCATGACCATCATGCTATATGGTACATGTGCAGAGTAAATTGACAGGACTGCTGTTGCTCATATGCAACTCTCTGCATTAACATAAGAGCTGCACTAAGTACTGTCATAGGGTGCTTGATTTCTCATAGGACACTTAACCTTCCATTGAAATATATATATGGACAGTTCATGCCTAAATTTTTGGGGGGATATGGCTATACAAGATAGATGAAAAAATACTGTTTGCCTCTCCTGAATCCAGGAGGAATTAAGGGAGAGTGGGAGGAAGGAACCTCTTTCAAGGTCATGGAAGAACTTTTCGTAGGCAAATAGAGAAATTAAACCTGCATGTTCATTTCAGGGCCAGCAAAAGTGTGAAGGGAGGTGGGCATCCTCTGCACTTGAATCTGTTGCCCACACTTAGATGTGTAGTACTGTATAAAGTACAGTATCAACCTGCTCAACCTTCAGCTGAGGCTCCAGAGGAAATGGGTCTCCTCCTGTAAGCCCCATGTTATTTTTATCATTTCTATGTGGAGACTGGATATTCTCAGGTGCCTTAGGTGTTACTATGGATTTCTGGGCAAGCAACTGAATCAAGTTCCAAATGTTTAAAGACTAATCATAAAACAGGTAAGTTGCAGAAATGAGCCATAGAATTGAGCCATATAATTAAATATTTGATTTGATTGCTTGAAACAAATTTGAAGAGTGGAGTAAGCTAAGCAAAACACAATGAAACAGAATTCTTCCTGACTTACGTACCTAATGCAGTTTTCTTCAGAGAAATTTGGAAGAGGGTTTTCTGTAAAGTAGACAAATAAATTTAGATAAATAGCACTTTTTAAATGAAAAAGAGGACAAATTATTATGCCTAACTTATTATATCTAATCTTTAAAACCTTTTAGAATCCTTCAGAATCCTCTAAGGTACATTTAGAGACAGCTTGAAGACATTTACTTTACCATTAGTTTTCTAGAAGCTATGATCTATATCTCTAAGTTGGATTGTCTTGCCGTGATGCTGCTGCCTTTTGCTCAGTTAGGAAATTCCTCTGATATCTGTTTGCATATAGCTACTAAACTTGAAAAACACAATCCAACACTCATTACATTTTGACAATATAACTTTCAGAACCATCATCCAAGAACAAAATTCTATTTTAACTAGGATTATAGCAAGATAGATACTTTGTTATGTAGATGTGTATTTCTGTGTAGATATAATCCACATTGGAGATTTCCTTGAACTCTAAAGCCACTTTGTTTTGAATTCACAGACATATAGTTGCAAAACAAAATAAGCTCTGAGATAGAATTTTTGAAACCGAATAGGGAGAATTAAGTGGATAGTAAAAGTCAGCAATGTCAGTGTTTCTTAGTATGATTTTGCTTTACCTGCGGATCAGTCCTTCTTGAAGGTGCTGGATTATTTTATTTCCTGGTTGAATGAAAAAATGAGTGTATGGGAACTTCATTTCTCTTTCTATGTAAATGTCTTTTCTTTAATGTGATGTTTTAAAAATCCTGTTGGGAAAATCCAGTTTCAAAAATAATCTTGATGCCATCAGTTTCCAGAATATCGGTTTTATGATGTGGTCATTGACCAGAATCTGCAGAAACATTTTTGATTGTGTAGCTGACCACATGTTAAATGATCACACCGTTCATTATCTGACTCTGAGGTGCTGGTGACTTATTTGGGAGCTATGACTTAGTCTGGACATGTGGGTAAAAGTTCTCCTCAGTAGCTTATTTCTTTCATAGAGTATTATAAGGATGGTAATATGTATTTTGTCTATGTTTCCAAAAAAAAGGAGATCTATAGGATTCCATCTGTCCAAAACAGCTGCCAAATACTTTCATGAGTGTGTGTATGTGTGAATGTACAAATACAAAATACACTAGTAAGAAAGCCTGAGACTTTTCTGTGGTTGTAATATCACCTGCATCATTATAATGCACAGGTTTATGTATTCCTGTCTCTGCAGCAGAGATATTACCCTTTATTTCTCAGCTAAGATAGTATGCTGCATGTCAACTATCTGTCTTTGCCTCCCTGTAAAAATGCAGAGATTTTTTTTTATTATTATTATAGGGACCACATGATTGTACTGGAGGAATGGATGGGGGCTGTGATTGATATTACGATTATTATAGGG
>NW_010159152.1:33766-48226 GCF_000695765.1 Mesitornis unicolor
ATTTGCTTTGGGTGACTTGACAGCTCAGAGATTTTCTGGATCTGTCAGCTCTGATCTTCAGGTGCCTGTGGTAAGTTGGTTTGCGTGGTGGCATTTTCCTTTCTGAAACACACTTACAGTTGTCCATGCCATCACTAACTTCAGGTTAATCTGCTGTAACATGGCCTGTATTGGTCTTTCCCACACAAGAAGAGGGTTGAGAGTCTTCTGATAATGTGCAACACAGTGTTCTGCTCGTCCTACTGATACAGCAGGTGACCTCTGTGCTTCAATTTCTTTAACAGCTTCCTGTTCCTTTAGAGACACCATTCAATGTAGAGATTACTTTCTGCAAAGTCCTAAATAGGCCAGCACTAGCCTCCTTTAGAGGTAAACGCTACTCATGGAGTGTATTTTATTTATCTTCAGCATTAGAGATCATGTTATAGGTAATTATTAACAGAGTGACCTATGAGAAACTAATTATATTAAATTTAGAGACACTAGAGCATAAATTATTATACAAGAAGAAACCTATCATACAGCAGTATGATAGAGTAACTTTTTCAAGTGTGCTTCACATTACACAATAATTTTGCCTCTGTTTAAATTATTGTGAGTTTTCCAACGGATACAATTGGAAGAGTTTTTACATTCCTGAATGGTTTGACAAAACCCACTCCAAAAAATGTCTGTTTCAATATAGACACTTTTGGCTTAATGCTGAAATTAGTTTCAGCTGATTTCTCCAAAATGAAACACATCTTTCTGAACTAGAAAACAGGTCTCAAAACATAGATTCAAACTAGTAAGCTTGTAAAATCAGCTCATCTTGTCAAGGATAAAATGTATGGATAAAATAAGTCAAAGCTAATTATATTCCATTTAGCGTATTCATTTACTTCTGCTATAATTTATCGCCCTTGTTTACTTGTTGGTTTTCACTTTGGTTGTGAAATTATGTTGTACATGTTTCCCATACACAATGCTTTTCTAATTATTTGAAGAAGTGGAGGACAACACATAAATATAAACTTTTTGCTCTTTTTAAAAAATGTTAATACTACTTGGCACTTACATAGAGTTCTGCATAATCAAAGAACTGTATAATTATTAACTATTGATCCATATACCACCCCGGCTAAGGAAAAAAATTAAATATTGCTATCCTAATTTTACAAATAAAAATGTAAGCTAGATAGTTTAAACTGTGCCTACGAGACATCAGAAACATTTGTTTTCAGTGGCAGGATTATTTCAGGATCCAACAGCTACTTTCCAACCACTGTAACAGTTGTTTTTCTTTTAGTGAACTAATGACATTTAAAAAAAGAGACTGGACATTTTCTTTCTGTTAGTATACACTAGGTATTTCAGTAAACTTTTTTTTACAGCAGAGTCTGCAAAGATACCTTCCAGTAAGCCAGAAGCTATAATAGATTTAGGTGTGTGTTTTTGCACCTTCTGCTTCACTACCTAAAGAATAAAACCAATCAGGACTTGGGTTTTTTGGAGAGTCACCCTCTTTATGCACATTTTCATGAAATCTGTGTACTCATTTGTGATGACTCATGAATTCTAGCAATATTGCTGTTTAAAAGTAAGTGCAAGTGCTGTCATGCATTTTATTTCGAGAAAGATTTGTTTTTCAGGACACTAAATTTGTAGAGTTTGGTGTTTCAGGTGACTGCATTTTTAAGATACAGAACGATTACAGTCTTGTTATATGCACTTTGCCAAATTGAATGAGAAGCCATCTCAGTAGCTGGTCTTATTAGTGCCAGGATAGCACTGTGAATCCCATGGCTAGGGATTCCCATTGGTGTTTCTTATCTATTCAAACTCTGAACTAAACAAGTGTTTATTGGCATGGCAAAGCAACACAGGAATACTCCCAAAGGACTCCAGGAAGTCTGGCTTTGCTTTCCAGCATATATTAGATGTTTATAACTGTGCACATATCATTACCCTGGTTTGAATTTTATTGAGTCAACCAATGCTACAGTACAGCTCTGTCTTCTCTAAGCTCTGAAAGAAGCCTGTAGTGAATGATTCTCCCAGGAGTGAGAGCAGTTGAACTCTCAGACTGGGGACAGGATTCTCTCTTGCTGTGCACCATTGCATAGTGATGAGAGCAGGACAAAAACAGATATGCATGAAGCTATGATCTTGCCAGTGTTGTACTGTGATGTTTTCTTTACATTATCATATTAGTCAGAGGAAGTGTCTCACTAAACACTGTCAGAAAGTCAAGCACCTCCCTTGTCTCCCTGGTATACCTGTTTTTGGCATAATACAATGTACTGATTTGGTATAATTTTATGAATGTTTTAGAATCATAAAACTATAGAATCATTTAGGTTGGAAAAGACCTTTAAGCTCACAGAGTACAACCGCAAATGTAACACTGCCAAGTCCGTCACTAAACCCTAAGTGCTACGTCTACACTTCTTTTAAACACCTCCAGGGATGGTGACTCCACCACTTCCCTGGGCAGCCTGTTCCAATGCTTGATAATCCTTTCTGTAAAGAAATTCTTCCTAATATCCAAGCTAAACCTCTCCTGACACAACTTGAGGCCATTTCCTTTTGTCCTACTCTTTTTTACGTGTGAAAAGAGACTGACACCCACCTCACTACAACCTCCTTTCAGGTAGATAAGTTCTCCCCTGAGCCTCCTTTTCTCCAGACTAAACAATCCCATAAAACTTGTGCTCTAGACCCTTCAGCAGCTTTGCTGTCCTTTGGACATGCTCCAACACCTCAATATCTTTCTTGATGTGAGGGGCCCAAAACTGAACACAGTATTTGAGGTGCAGCCTCAAAAGTGCAGAGTACAGGGAGACAGTCACTTCCCTACTGCTGCTGGCCACACTGTTTCTGATACAAGCCAGGATGCTGTCAGCCTTCTTGGCCACCTGGGCACACTGCTTTCTTATATTCAGCTGGCTGTTGACCAACAACTCCAAGTCTTTTTCCACTGGGCAGCTTTCCCTCCACTCTTCCCCAAGCCTGTAGCATTGCATGGGGTTGTCATGACCCAAGTGCAAGACCTGGCGCTTAGCTTTGTTGAACCTCATAAAATTGACCTCATCCCATCAGTCCAGCCTGTCCAGGTCACTCTGAAGAGCCTTCGTACCCTCAAGCAGATCAACACTCCCACCCAATTTGGTGTCATCTTCAGACTTACTGAGAATGCACTTGATACCTTCATCTAGATCATCAATAAAGATATTAAAAAGAAGTGGCCCCAGTACTGAGCACTGAAGAACACCACTTGTGACTGGCCACCAACTGGATTTAACTTAATTTACTGTCACTTTTTGAGCTGGGCCACCCAGCCAGTTTTTCAGCCAGCAAAGAGTATTCCTGTTCAGGTCACAAACAGCCAGTTTCTTCAGGAGAATGTTGTGGGAAACATTGTCAAAAGCTTTACTGCATTAGAGGTAGACAACATCCACAGCCTTTCCCTCATCCACTATGAGGGTCACCTTTTCATAGAAGGAGACCAAGCTAGTCAAGCAGGATCTACATTTCATTAACCCATGCTGACTGTACATGCAGCCTGATGTCTCTCAAGATAATCTGCTCCAAAACTTTCATCAGCACAGGCTGACAGACCTGTAGTACCCTGAATCCTCCTTCTGGTCCTTATAGTTGGGCATCACATTTGTGAGCTTTCAGTCAACTGGGATCTCTGTAGTGAACCAGGAGTGTTGATAAATGGCTGAAAGTGGCTTGGTGAGCCATTCTGAGAGCTCTCTCAATACTTTTGGGTAGATCCCACCTGGCTCCATAGACTTGTGTGTGTCTAAGTGGTGTAGCATGTCACTAGCCATTTCCCCTTGGATTATGGGAGCTTCATTCTGCTCCCTGTCTCTGTCTTAGAACTCAAGGGACTGAGAACAACTGGTCTTACTGTTAAAGACTGAGGCAAAGAAGGCATTAAGTACCTCAGCATTTTCCTCATCCTTTGTCACCATTTTCCCCTGCATTCAGTAAGGGATGGAGATTCTCCTTAGCCCTACTTTTCCTGCTAATGTATTTATAGAAACATTTTTAATTGTCTTTTATGGCAGTAGCCAGAACAGCTATCAAGAGAACAGAAAAAGCAGAACAATGAAAAGTGAAGATCCAGGGATTTAGCAAGCTTTGGTTCAACTCAAGACTCCTCTTTGATTTCTAGAGCTCATGTAAGATACCTAGACTTCTAGTATTAAGCAAAATCCACCTGATCTCTAGCTATCCCTTCAGAAGGGTAGTGGTCTTCCACAGGTTCTCTGTCATATAAACTAGTCCATCAAGATGCCTCATGTAACCCATGGCACTTGAGATGGACACTAGACGCTTATATTTAGGCTCCTGAATTTAGATGTCTATTTCAGAACAAATTGGATCATGATCTGAGCCTCTCATTCAGTGAGTGGCTGCACCCATTAAGATACAGTGGAGACTGAAGAGTGATTCATCTTACCCCAAGATATCTTTCATGAGGCTGCCAATGTGATAAGCAGACTGAGAGACATCCCCAAACAGGGGCATCCACAGGGTAAGGGAATCTCAAATGGTACAAGATGCGTCATTTAACCAAACAAACTATGCCCAGGATTTGTACTGGCAACATCTAGAGCTACCTGCTGCTTGCTTAGTCATCTACATGCAGGCGACTAGTTTTGGGTGCCTTAAACTGAACCCTACCTCTCCAGGATGATGGGACACTTATAAGCAGATAAGAATTAATGGTTTTGTTGACAAAATTTGCCATTATTAAATGCTTCTACTGATTAAAGTAACAAGAGAAGAGAGGATAGAAAAAAAGAGAAAGGTAAACAGAGGTTTGTTAATGAAGAAACACAACAGCAGCAAAATGTTTTATTAAAAGTGAGTATATACAGTAAGACTCTACAAACAGTCATGAAGATTCTTTTCCGTAATAATCTAATGTTACTAAAGGATTATGGTGATGAAGAAATTTCAACTTTTTATATGAACACTTTTTTAAAGGTTTTGTAAGCTTTGTGATTATAGCATGATAAGCCTGATCTGTTTGTGTCTGCAGCTATGGTATATGAGATTCAGCAAAACTGAACATTTGAGTTTGATGCTGCCTAATGTTGACTAATTGCTGTTTATTAATGGCAAATTCAGAACTCCTAAAGTATGAATGTGTCCTCATGCTTGCTAACCTCAAAGATACTGTGCAATGATCTCTGGTGTTTGTATAAACCTGCAGAATTATCAATACTTCAATATGAGCAAATCTGTTCCATTGTTATTTAGGATCATCCATGATTTCATTCAATTAAATCCTTCATGATTCTATTGTTAGTGACATAATCTCAAAAAACACTATCATTGCTTATTGTGTTAAGTTAGATATATGTTCTACAGGCTGACTGAGAACTCAAATCTAAAGACTAACCAAGGACTCCTTTAAATGCTGTCAGGTTTAACCATACTTATCCACTTGCTAATGTCAAATTTTTCATTTAACTGGAGGAACAAAATCTCCTTTCTTGGTCACAGACTTGCCTAGGTACTTGTGATACCGATTTCATTCATTACACTATAATGTTGCAGTTACTCTAATAAATATAGTAGTAGCTTGGTTTTTTTTCTAGAGGGAATCATGTTTAGGTATCAGTGTTTTGCATCAGTAGGAGCTGCAGAAGCATTTATATAATGAGATAATATCCCAGCATATCTTATATTTTATTTATTTCATCAGTCTTGAAGGGATAAATATCCTGGATGACCAGGACTGTAATCTGGTTCTTTGACTAAGGTTAAGAAACAATACATTGGAATGAATGTTTAGTAAACCCGTTGTAGAGTTTATCTACATTGTTATTTTTATTTTTTTTCTGCAGAATCACAGCTGATATTTCAGCTAATTTGAATTTATAAAATTAGAAAATATGCTAAGATAAAATCTTTCCTCTTGAACGTGATAACATTATGTCTATTCCCATATCTATTTACAGAGTTAAAAGGACATGGTTACATTAACTGTATCTATTAATCTCAGTCAGCAACCGTAGAAAGAATTAACCAATTTTCAAAGTTATTCCTGCCAGTGAATTTTTATAATCATTCAAACCTCCTAGTATGAATTTCATTCACCTCAGATGAGGAAAAGAGCCAAGATAGATCCATCATGACTTTGGGAACTGACAAATTAGCTCCATTGTATCTGACTCATGATTTACACAGGTAAGAGGAAAAAGATTATGTGAAGACAAAATAACTCTCATCTGAAGATGACATGTTATTCTGATCTATGAGACAAACCGAGGCCCAAATCCTGGATTCAGTCCATTTAATGTTAGGCATGCAACTGAAATGCTTCCATATGTAGGCTACTTGCCCTAGGCAACTTTTATTTACAACAGAGATTGGCACTTCCATGGAGTGATTCAGATCTTAGGTGGTAAGATAACAGGAGCACAACATTAAAGTACTGTATCAGGATCCTCTTGAGATAATCAATTTTATGTATTCATTTAAAATTAAAATCTCTGCTTTGAAGTTGCTATCTCTATTTATTGCCAAAGTATTCATACACCAGGGAATTTAGCTGAAAACTTTTTGATGAAAAAATCAACAATGCAGGATATCCAGACATAATATTAGTAAAATGCAAAGGAGGAAGCAAACAAATCAACACTAAAATGCAAAGAATAAAAAGCTAGCTCAAGAAGTATAATGCCACATGAGCTGCAACTGAACATCAGGATTCACAAGGAAGTTATACGTGACCTGTCCATGGATATGCATACCCTACTGTGCAGTAGCTGTAAAAGGTAACACTTTGAAGGAGAGGCTATAGACAATGATGTACTGAGAGACAGGTAGGCCTACTTTCTGTGCTTGGTTTGTTGTTTGTTTTTTTGTGTGGTTTGTTGGTTTGTTGATTTGTTTGTTTGTTTTTGGTTTTGTGTTTTTATTTTTGTTTTTGTTTTCTGATTACCAGCTATTGTGCAAATTGTCTCCCTTTATTTATGTTCTGTGATTTACATTTAGCTTTTGGCCACGCACGTGCGGTTGCACACACACACACACACACACACACACATTTAGTAACATAAATAGATTATTTGCTATTGAAAACCTAGGGTGCCTGCATAATTTATATGGGTACTAGCTTTTACAGGTTTGTAGATGGGCAGGTCAAGAAAAATTCAGAGAAAAAATGTTAACAATGACTTTTGATTTAATCCAGGCTATAGTGCCAGCAGAAAATGTTATCTCCCTGGAGATCTTTTCCAGGGGAAAAAAAAAAGTCATGCTTGTTCCATGCTTTTTAGTATCCTGGTATCATTGATCTCATTCAGAGTCTGGTAACTGAGAACAAACTAATGACTAAAGTGGAATAGTGAGCTTGAAAAGGGATAAACACGTTTGTCCCACAAAAGGCCAACTGATAAATTGGACTACTACCTGAAAGAAAAGTTCTGCATCTTTACTGAGGATGGCTCAAGCTTCTGTCTCACTTAATATGTTTGATAAAGTAGAAGGTTGCAACATACAGACAGATCAGGTGTATACCTTTACAATATGTTAGCCTTGAAGAGACACTGCCTACCAGACTGATTGCCTAGACAGTCTTTTCAAGATGTTGTAGTAATTCTAATAATGTGGATGCCTCTGAAATACTCGATGATGTTGCCAGTGTGTTAAGCATGCTCTTGCAATAAAAATCCTTAAGGTTGAGCATATTAACTCTCTTCAATTAATCAGTTATAATTGTGTACAAATAGCATTGGTTGACATTATGAATTCTTCATATTTATTGGGGAAGGTGGTTCTGAATATTTTTTTAAATCAAATTTGGTTTGCATGTGGTGCAGAAAAAGTAGAAAGGAATACCAGAAAAAAGGCACTGAATTAAAATCTGGCACCAAACTATCTCTTTTCTAGAAATGGAATTAATCAGAAACAAACACATTTGTTCTGTAATAAATGTGTCATGAATGACAGCAAAGGAGGACTTCATTTGTTATTCAACTATTTCTCCTCTGCCTCTTCTCTGACCCCATTATTCATCCACTGCGCCTTTGGTTCAAGCTTCTCCAGCTCCACCCTAAAATTTCTTGAACATTCATTTATGGACCCTCTTCTTTTGCTCAAAATAACTAGGTCAAAAGAAAGTTATCCAGAGGCAAGTCTTAAGCAATATGGTATATAAATTATGAACCATGATAAAAAGGCCACTTTAAGTGCAGAAGAACAGAGGAAATCAGTGGAGAGACTCCCTGTCCCTGCATGGCTTAGTCAGAGTAACATGTTTTCTATTCTGAGACTCCTGACATGTTTAGGCTTTGGTTATCTAAAGTTGTATTTAGCTTGTCACAGGTGTTAAATGTGTCCACTCTCAAGTGAGAGTGAATATGTAGAGAGGAATCAGTCTAAAATTAAATACTGTTATCTTTACTCACTTTACAAACCTGAATATCGAATAATTGTCACCTACAACTTTCTTTCTATGTTATAAAACTAATTTGCATATATTTAAGATTAAGTAATAACTTTAGAACACAAGTTCACTTTTTGAACACTGCTCATACTTTTCAACATTTATAATATACAGGCTATATTTAAGATTTCCTCAAGGAAACACTCAGTTTCCAGAATAATTTGCCATAGGATCTATCTAGGTTCTCAAATAAATGTATTTTGACTTATAGTATTCTTAGAATTAAAATGTTTGCCGAAATCCCAAATATTTCTTAAGAAGGATCTCAGGAAGAATGGAGGCATGAGCGTCAGAAGTCTGAGAGACTTTGCAAAGTTGGAATACTGCATTTGCAAGGAAAACAAGGAGTTTGAAATAACTACTTCTATTTTTACTAAGAATGATTCTCTTTTTGATACAAACTCAGTTTCATTATCCCAAGAACTTGAGCCTTGTGTAAAGAGATAATTATTCAGCTGAATTTCACCTGTTTAAATTAAATACTATTTGAAAAGAACACATTTAACTAAAACTGTTATTCAATTGTCTCTTTGAAAAATACTTTGTGTCAAGCAAATAACATCATACAAATAATCAAACATAAACTGCTGGAATCTACTTGTGAATGGTAGAGCTTTACTATTGGGCACCACACTGGCTTGTGTTGTTGTGCAGACTGTTGGCATTTCATTTCTTGTTCTTCGTTGGGTAGCAGAGAGGTGAGTGCTACTTCTTTCTTCCTTTAATGACAGAAAAGCAGAAAACATGCTTCCAGGAAAAGCATTAGGTGTTTCTAAACAAGTGGTTATAATAGGAGAACTTACCACAAAATATTGGAAGGTTTAGTTTGGCTAAGAGTAAAAGGGAAACAAAATTCTGTGTCTCTCATGCCTTTATTCCCAACTTGCTGAGAAGCAGAGCTTATCACTCAAGTTCATTTAAATAAAAAAGCAAATTCACATAATATTATTTAATAGACCTTGTAAAAAAGACTTGCTTCTTGTTTTATTTAATCTGCATGCAAATCCTCACCTAAAGAGATGTACAAGTATTCCTAGGTTAGTTTTGATGGGCCTGACTCAGACACACATTTGAGCACCTACTACTGTGAACATCCAGACATCTTAAAATAAATGTCACTGGAAAAGCACGAGAGAAAACTACTGGAAGTCACATACTGCATCCAAAGCAGGGGCCTAGCTCTCTCATTTACTTGTGAAGGAAAATGCTAGACACCTAATTCTTTTCAGCACCCAAGCCTCACACGTATCTGTTTTTAAGAGACTATGCATAACTTTTGATCAAAAGCAAAAAAAAAAGCAACCCAAAATATCCCAAACAAAAACCCAAACAAAACCCCAAACCTTGGGGTAGCACCTTGCTTTTATCCTTTTCAAACTAACCTCATAGTCTGACTACTCGCCCAGGACTGGGTATGAGGTATAAATTTCTCTACCTCTTTGACTTGAGTGGTCATTTTCATACAGTACTAGCACAACTCTCTGACATTTTGGAAGAAGTGATGGTACAGAAAGTCCTGGGAGCAGAGCTCAGAAGAGTAGGGTATTACTCTAATCATTATGGTGGAGTCAGGTTGTTTATTGCTAGTTCTGCTAGTCCCATGAACTTTATTTTTTTGGCAGCAGAGTGGCTCTATGTTAGCAGAAAATGTCAAATGTTCTCATTCTGAATTACTGTGATGCAGGGCTTTGGGCCAGCAATTTGGCTGTAAACACACCTAAGATGGCTACGCCCAGAATACAGGTAAACCACTTCCTTTTGATGTGCTCTTATTCAAGTATATGATGAGAGGCAGCCTTCATCACTACTGACATTGGTTGTGCTCAGGATCTTTGGTAGCTCTGAGGACTCATGCAGAGCCTTGGTAGTTGTCCACCTACAGTAAAATCACATCAGAGCTCTAAATCAGGATAATAACAGAGCACATAACCCAGAACTGCTCTTACTTACCATGCATAGGTTTCACTTTTTATAAATTCATACACTAGCAGACTCAGTTGAAACATCATTTGCTAACAATATGCAGGTTCAGAAATCATCTTAATTTTGGTTTATCTTGACACAAATGTAGACAAAAAGTGGATTTAAAACAGCTTGCTTATTTCTTCCACGTAGGCTTTCTTCAGGCAATCTCCTGACTACAACATAAAACAAAATGAATGATGAGCTGGGTCATTGGGAGTAATAAGGATGTCATGAGAGCTGTTGCACTTGCATTGGATGGAAATTGGAAATCTCTCTGTCTCACAAAGCCAGTCCTGATCTGCCACCCAAAGCATTTCCAAATTCCAAGTCTGATTCAGAGGAAAAGTACCAAAGTCAAGTAGCTATAGAAAAGCAGGGTAAATTCGAATGGCTGCTTCCACTGATCAGCTGGGAATGAAGGCAAACCTCACAAAATATTCCCTAGACAGAATACAGTGCTTTTCAGGAAAAGGCCAAGAGGATTTAATTTATTTAGATTTATTCAAACCAAGAAACAAAGCTAAAAAAGGGCTTGTATACAATGGATCCATTTACAGACACAAGTTACACTCCATAAAGAAATTCCCAAAGAATTACATTTAGAAATGGTCTTTTTTTCTTTCTTTTTTTTTTAGGTTATCTAATCATCAAGGTAGTTGGACAAATATAAAAGTATTTTAAATACAGGCAATAGCTCACAAAATTACCCACAATTAAGGGATGACTGCATATCTATCAAGAGATCAAAAATATAGGACAAAGACTTATTTAAAACAAATGTTAATTTCAACAGCAATTCCAAACAGAATATTTAATCACAATATTTTAAAGCAATTAGTGCTTTGTCACAGTAGCATTAGGTCACCACAAATAAAGTAATGTGAATTCTTTGTGGTATGTGAATAATGGGAGCAGCTAGGAAACAGGACAATCCATTGATTTAGATCTCATTCTCCACTAATGTGCTTTTATGTTGACACCCCACAGGCCTTGAGGGATAGCCATTAGTGCGTGTTTCCATACCTCTGCAATGTTTGATCTCCTTGGCACTCTAATAGTGTGTCTCGTTTAAAGCACAAGAAGGGGAAAAAGAGGCTTTTTAACAGATGGTGCCTGACATATGTATTAAATGTAACAGGTGTACGAAAGCCCTGCTAGTCAGAACAAGTTTTTCTCTCCATTTAAGCCTGGGCTGCATATGCATGTGTTTGTTTATCCCCTTCTGGAGGACAAGAAAGCCATCAAGATGTCAATTGCCTGTTGTTAGACTCATACAGAGACGTGCATGTTCTGAACACAGGACATTATCACAGTTGGACACAAAAGCCTGTTGTCAATGATGCGGGAAAGAGAAACAAAGAGAATATGTTTAGTTCATCAAAAAGATGAAAGCTTCCATGTGGTTAATGTGTGTTCTGTGTGTGGCTTCTCAAACCAGACAAACTCAGAGAGCATAACAAAGCTGTAATAAAAGTGAAACCTTTGGTGAAACCAGGTCAAAGATTATGATCTTTATTGAATTTTCTTTCTCATTTAAACTCTGTATCAAAAGATCTCTGGAGTAGAGCAATGTGAGTGCTTTTCCATTTGCAATTTTTTTTAATTAAACACTCACTCTGGTTGCAATTTATATTGCAGAAGACTAATAATTCCTTTGCTATATAAGAAAACTGAACTCAGCATATCTTTATTTTCCATAAATTTTCTTTTGCCCTTTTCTAAAGGGAGAACTTTGAAGGTAGAGAGCTATAACAATTATTAAATTGATAAAAAACTAAGATTTAATATAGGCAGCTGAGAAAATCAGAAGTTTGCACAATGGATCACCTCTTGGGTTTTTTTGCCAGGCTTCTAAAGAACATAAAACATTTGTGAGTTTGCTGTGTGCTTTTATGGCAACTTCCCACCCAAATTATTTTTCAGAATATTGACTGATTCCAAATACATCTGATGGTGAAATATGAAGTAATTTCCAAGAAGTTTCTGAAAATAAGTATCTGAAGAGGGAGAAGTGAAACCCACATTAGTGATCTCCATGAGTATAAAGGCTTCAGTGTGAGCTAGCTGAATTAGCAGATGCCAGCAACAGACTCAGGCTAACATAAGCCTTATGGAGCTATATGTGACTCTCAAGTGTTTTTTGCTTTTTGCACTTACTGGGGTATTTTTTTGGTTGGTTTTGGTTTTATTTACTGTTTTTATTTTTTTTTGTCCCTAGAATCTATTAGAGGAAAAAAGCCAACCCAATATATAGCGAATTGTGCATAATTGTATCTCACGGAAGTAGTACATTTAGTTCTTTGCTTTTAGTGAAATCACATGAATATAAGCAAATATACAATCTAGCCTACAGTTTTCAGTGGATCTTGTTAAGGCTTTATTGAAGCTTTGGCAGTTTTTTAAAAAGAGTTTTGCCTTTACATATAGACAAGTTTCAAACAGCTAAGGAGACAACACTAGGTTTACTTTGTTACATGATTAATATCCATAGATCTCTCCTTTTAGAATTTATAGTTTTCTTTGGTGTATGAATATAGAGTGAATGAGAAGAAAATGAATACACCTTCTACTTTTTCTTCAGCATCGAAACTTGTGTAATGGTTTGGAAGAAATGACTATGTGTGAAGACTTAGTTTAGAAAAGCTAAGCAGATGGGTGAGGTTTTCTTGCTGATAGATGTATTGGTTAGGATACATGCTCTCTTTTAAAATGTAATCCTAATTTAATGCTCAGTATCTTCTCTGATATCTTATTATTTTTTTCTCATTCCTAAGAAAAATCCATCTTCAGCAACTGAGCCTCACACACATTTTCTAGTGACAAGATCAGGTGAAGATGACATCACAGAAAGAGGTTACCCTCACATGGATCTAGTGCTATTATGAAATAATAAGTATGACTTAAATAATCTTAACATGATTGTTTTTGAAAAATGGGAACCAGTTTATGGAATAGCTAATCTGGCAGTGATGTACCTGAGAACTTCTGCTAGCATACAGATCACCTCCTTGTTGCTGTAAAATTTATCCATGTTTTTGTACTATATGTATATGGAAGCACAGGGGGTGAAGCTGCAGGGGAAAATGATGTATAATAGAACCTACCAATGTCCAGTGGCATTGAGTGTGTCTCTGGAGAGCTGTTATTGATCCCTGGCCCTCTTAGTCTACAGTGGTTCCTGAGTGTTTCATCACAATGGTCAAATGAAGGAGATATGATTTTGTGTCTTAAAAAATGCATATCTTCGTGTATAATTTAAAAGACTTTAAGAACATTAAAATATAGATTATGAAATGCAAATTATAAATAGACATTATTAGGATACCAGACATCTTGTTTCTAGAGTATTGTTGTTTCAAAGTGAAAGTTCAGAATTATTTGGAGCCTGTCTGTTCAAAATGCTCCCGTGTCTCAGACAGATATTGTATTAAAAAAAATGCCTAGCTCAGTAATGCCTTTATTCAATAGATACTTAATTTCTTCCTCTGAAATCTTCCTTGCAGGTAATATCAGACAACCATTTCTAAAGTGCCTGCTCAGGAGAATGACCCAGAGTCTCTCACCAAAGCCCAGCTTTGAGGCAGGTTGAGTCAGGTTAGTGCAGTCTCCTAACATCTACAAAGAGCACGATTTTTCTGGTGCTACCTTCCTTTGTATAGTGGTCAGGTTGGTGTGAAAGAAAGAAATAGCCCTACAGCTCGATTGCAGCAGGGGCAGACGGGTCATGTCATTGCCACAGGTTGGTTGATGAGCCCTCAACTCTTGGAGCAGCCTGGATGCAATGAGACGCTCACAACCAGAGCTAGTGCCTGGCACGGTTAACTCTCACCTTATGGTTTTTGCACTTACCTAGGAAGAAGAATCATTGAGAAGTGATATATCTCTTACATGAAAGTTCTGTTGGATAAGAAGTCCTGAGAGCAAAGTCCAGAACCTTTCATTTTCACTCCACAAGAAATACCTGTTAAGAATGCAAGTGCAGCAGACTTGCTTAAAGCAACCCATTTGGTCCATCCTAAAGATCAGCAAATTATGATCCT
>NW_010159152.1:48251-56778 GCF_000695765.1 Mesitornis unicolor
GCAGGATCACAGCTTGGTTTGCTGTACAGCTAAAGCCAGGAAGATGCAGACCACAATGGCTGCGTACACGAAGTCACATTCACAAATACAGTTTTCAGTTTATGCAGTGGTGAATGCAATAGATATAGGGCAACCAGTCATGTTTTCACTGTCCTTATTTTCACATATTCTATCTTTAACATGCATTCAAGCCCCAGAAATACCTTATTTTCACTTGGATCAATTTATTAATGCAATTATATAGTTCACTGATTCTTTTTATCTCAGACACTTCATTGTGTGTTTGTTACAGTTGTGGGTTGAATTTAAAACCCATGCTGTTGTACAGACTGTTTACTTTGGATACTTGATTGAATTCTTTTGTAAAAGAGTTAAATTTGACAAATACAGCAGGCCCATGTGTTATCAACTTATGAAGGCAATTTTCTTCCCACTGCACTTTCCCAAGTTTTAACTCTGTTATAGTCTTAAAGACTATAAGAGGGGCAATGATTTCTACTAACATAGACAACAGAAGGATACTGATATGTCTCTATACAATGACATTATATTAAAGAAGTGTTGTGTTTTTATATTCAGATTCAGTTAATATCTTAGACTTTGCATTTTTTCCCATTCTTTCCAACTTCTCTTCAAACTAGACACTCTGCAATGCAAAACGTGCCTTGTATTTAAATTTCAGTATTTGTACAGTATCTTGCAGCTAATTGTGTGAGCTTCACAGTGTGATAATTTCAAAGACAAGTGTGGAATGAGGTAAGACAATATTAAAATTTGCAAATTGCTTTGCAAGAACAGAGGTCCAAAGTAGAGTACAGTAAGCTGGAAATACTTGCCTTCAAAACATGTAGTACAACCCACCTGCTTAATACAGTTAGCAGAAAGAATAGTCTGATTCAGGTAGATAAGAATCTTTATTAAACCTAACAATACCAGTGCTTTCAGCTTCTAAATAGAATTTATGAGATCTTCATATACTTTTACTGGGAGATTCTAACCCTTATCTGATCTCTCTGAAATGCATGAAACAACCAAGATTTCAAAAGGTAAAAAGCTGAAATACCAGCTAGGGTAATAACTTAGAAAATGTATGCAAAATAAATAGAAATGTCATTCATTTTCCCACAGAGCTGTGACAATATTCAGTAAGAACATTTCACTTTATTCACATCACTCTTTAAATCTACAGTGCAGAAAACCTGAATGGCAGTCATCAATGCCTGCCTACAGAAATCTGTTCCTGTGGCCAGCACTGGGAAGATTTTTACACTTTGTTTTCTCATCCAGCGCCAAGCGTATGTGCAAATAATATTACTAGAGGAACTTGTAGCGACTGTCCAAAGTTTGGATTTGTGTATAAATGCAAATTTATACAATTCTTGTTCCTCTGGGGGAAGGCAAGATGTGAAAGAAAGTGATAGGGTAGGATCTGGGAATAAGTGATTCCCTCTAGGATGTCTCTAAAGGAGTGGTCTGATGACGACTCTTCAGAACAGATTTCTGACCCTCTGTTTTCCAGACATTTTAATTCAGTGACAGGGACTGCCAAAGCACCTCTAGTGCAGGGTCTTGCAGGCCCAAGATGCTGTGGTGGATGAGGGCACTCATGTCAGCAGCATGCTCAAGGCTGTCCAGGAGGCAGTCATCGTGACAGAAGGGGAATGAACCATAGCACGTGCTCTGCCTACAGCTGCTGCATAAACAGAAAGTACAGCCCTAAGACTGAATTTTTAACCCCAGGTTGTGTAAGAGACGGTTTTCTTCCTCCCACTGTACATTGCCTTTCCTCTGTCACCAGGAGAGAATAAGGACTCTCAGGGGCATACTGAATGCAGGTCTGGATGCCACTTGAAGCTGGTGGGCAGCCCAGAGAGCTCCAGGTTGTGCCCTCACCTCCACAGTTCCTCATGGATGGAGTGGGAGGGTGGCCTTCTGCTGCTTCCACTCAAGCTGTGGGCTTCCAGGCAAAGGCCTCTACATCCCTGCCTGAACACAGAATCCATAAGTAGGGTTCATCCCTTTATCTTGTAATCTGTTTTTAATTTCTGTCTTGACGGCCAATGTCTTTTAATTTTATGTGTTGTCATGGGTTACTCTGCCTTCTCCTCTTTAAACCACTTATTTTCTCCTTACACAAAAGGTAAAAAAGAGGTGATCCAGAACTAGCAATCTTTTTTCTAACAAATTATTATTTCTGTCATTCAACAGTATATATTTTTTAAAACAGAATTTAAATCATACAATGAAGTGTATTACATATTTATGAAATCTGCCTTAAATAATAACTATCTTCTTGCATATTTCTCTATGAAGATTGGTCACACAGGTCTGTCATGTGCTTCTGCCCAGAAGTCATATCAATTCTGATATTAAGAAGGGCTTTTTTCTCCCTTTTTTTCCAGTTGTTCTAAATGTAGGAACATTGAAGTATAAAATGGCACTTATAGCTTTAATTTGTCTTACATGAGCAAAGGAAGTTTTTAATGTATTAAGCACTGCATTATTTGGGTGACTTCAGTTATGTTCTCATAAAACTAAAAAAAAACACCTTTGGATGTTAGTAAATAAAAAATCACATTACAAGACTGCTTCTTATTCATATGTACAATCATTATTTCTAATCTTTGCTGGATATCTCTGCAGCATATATTTATGTATTTCAAAGACTATAAAATTAAAGAATTCTCTTAGCTGTTTAAGTAGTTGTTGATTATAACTGTGATGAACTGTTAACTGGTTTAATCTGCATCTAGCTCCATATGTATTTTTTGTCTGTCAGAATGAGACGTATGTTATCCAATCACAGTTACAGTGTTTTTTATTTAGGTAAGGGTTTTTTTTTGTTTATTTTGGTTTTTTCTTCATTCTAGTCCACTAGTTCAATAAGAACAGAACTTACTTACAAAAGACCTCCAGAGCTTGTTATGAAACAGCAAAGCAACAAGAGAAACAAGTATGCAATCAAGGGTTATCTTGTACCCTTAATAATATCAACTGTATGAGACAATAAATAGAATTCTTTCCTTCAGTGTTACCATAGTCAGAGGAATAGCGCACATGAAATGGCTTTTCTTGCTTTGCTGTTTGCATTCCTGAGCAGCAAGGCAAGATAAACTGAGCCCAGGAGCTGCCCTAGGTATGGAAGGCTGGCAGTGCTGAACCTTAGCAATCTCCTGTCACTCTCTGAGCAGGGAAAAGACTGAGACCATGAGGGTGTCTTGATGGAAGGATATGACTCGCCTCACTTTCTGCTGTACAGTTTCCATTGGTACTTCATCACTTTCTTGACATGTTTTGACAAATTTGACTTCAAAGTGTAGTTACAGTCTAGAAAAGCAGTTTTATAGAAATAGCATCATAATATTCTGCATTTATTGGCTTCAAATTGTTTCCATATTGAAAGTACTCATTTTAACTGGGAGAAAAACAAGACTTATTTCAGCTTTGAGTCCTGCAAACTCAATTTGATCTCAAAAGTCGTTGGATAACATTGCTCTTCTTTTTTGCTAATGACCACAAAAAATATTATAAGTTTTGTTCCAACTATTCCTTTATCTTAATAAAAATTTATTTGCATGCCCACTTGGTCACTCAGTGAAAACTGGGCAAATAATTTGTGATTGCCCAGGTAATAAGATGTCACATCAGCCGTTTCAGAGGGGTTAGGTTTTCATGGCCAGTAGAAATAAAAGGTATTAGACATTTATTTTCTTCACTGAAGGGAGCAGAAGTGACATTGTATGCACATGGGGAGAAGACATGTTGTTTTCTGCTGTTCTGAAAAGAACTCTTTAAAATACACACTGGTCAAAAACAGCTCTTGAGAAGTCTTGTGGTCATTTTGCACATGGAATAGGATTTCTTTAATGGGAGTTTAGAGTCCTGAGCAGTCGGAATCAGAATAAGTCAGGGCTGTTAATGCTTGTGATTTGATTTGAAGTTTCTTAGAGATCTAGATGCAGAAACAAATAAAAGCAAGATAGTGATGACGTACAAAAAAAAATGAAACTCACCAACTAACCTAGAAATTCCTAAAGATGTAGCACATGTGTACCCCATGGAACTACAGGCTGGAGGGAGAGAATGAGACATAGTTTTCCTTTTAAACTGCATAATTCTTGAAGAATTCTGTTAGTCTGGGAACCTGCTTCATGACTTTTAATGTTTAGGGTTGATGCTATTCCTCCTGAGCACAGGAAAGATGGACAGGTATTGTGGAGGTAATGAGGGTCCCCAGGAAAGACAAGCTGTGGCTGAACCAGCTGTTGACAGAGAGCCCTGGGCTGGAGCCATGCCAGTTTTGTTGATAGGAGTTGCCAAAGATACTCCAAAAAGTTCTAACACTCCCTTTTGCTAGAATACAAATAATAACCCAGAAAAAGTAATGATATGAACAGAGAAAAGTCAGATGTGTTAGGTGACACATTAAACAAAACAACTAAAAACCTATATATCGCCCACAGATGCTATGTTCTCTGTGTGATGGTCTTTTTCTTACGCTTTCCTACCTGAAAACTTTCAGTAGCTTTCTGGACTTAATCAAATCTTCACTGCTCTTTTTAGGCTCCAGAAAAGTCTTCCCCTTTCCTTTACCTTGATTGGTGATTGCTGCACATGCCAGAACGCTCCCCAGGCATCTCTCACACTTGCTGGGGCAGCTTCTCTGTGCTCAAGCTCCTTGCTTCTGTCCGGGAGCTGTTGCACAGCCAGAACAGTGTAAAGAGTAGTCCTGCTTCCCACCTTGCTGGCCCTACCCTTTTTAATAGTATTTTTCTTGCACTGCAGTTCATTAATAGCTTAAATATATCATAAAATATATGGAAGAAATGGGCACAACTGAGACATTTTTTCCCACGATAGAAAGACAAAATATCACCTCAGAGAATGTTCTCTTTCTGAGATGAATATTTTGAATACAAAACTCAGAATTAGTCCGAAGTTAACACTGGCTACATCTGTACATCTCTATAATTATACTTTCCTTTTAAGACCTCATACCTTAGTATACCAAATCAAGTATCAAGTGAAAAGGAATACATATAAGTTCCTAATGCTTCAAGGTACCTACCATTACTGAAACAAAAAATATATGTATTTATGCTTTTTGACATCAATTATTCTAATGTGAATTATTATACCAATTATTATGTAAATTATATGCAATTTGCAATGATTGCTATGAAAATGAAATGCAAGAGCACATTAGCATTCTATTAGAATTATGTTAGATGATAATGTATATTAATCCTTAGAGGTATAGTATTCTTTATATTAAAAGTATAAAGAAAAAATTCCAACTTGGAACCTTTAGAAAAGTATACATACTAATATTTTGTTTGTATCTGACCTCATTAATGTTTATAAATATGTAAAGGGCGAGTGTCAGGAGGAAAGAGCCAGGCTTTTCTCTCTGATGTCAAATGATAGGACAAGGGGCAATGTGTGCAAGCTGGAGCATAGAAGGTTCAACCTGAACATAAGGAAAAACTTCTTCACTGTGAGGATACTAGAGCACTGGAACAGACTGCCCAGAGAGGTTGTAGAGTCTCCTTTTCTGGAGACACTCAAAACCCACCTGGAGACGTTCCTGTGTGACCTAGTCTAGGTGATCCTGCTCTGGGGGGAGTGTTGGACTGTATGATCTTTCAAGGTCCCTTCCAACTCCTAACATTCTGTGTGTGATTCTGTGATTTATTATTGTTGCCCAAATGATTTACCTTCAAATTAATTCCACAACACATATTTAATGGGAATACGTACTGTCTACTGCAGCCTAACATGTATCCTTTATGCAGTGACTGTCAATATTTGATGAGGCTCAGCTGCGAAGTTCAAATCTTCAACTGCTTCTAAACTTTTTCAAACTTCAATTTCATGCTTTTGGTTAGGGAATCAGCAATGGTGTTTCAAACTGAGCATGTTCTTTCTCTAAATGGTCAAAGACTTCAAATCTGGTATTTAAAACTCCACTTCGCAAGCTAGAAAGTGGTTTGTGAGATTTGACATTTGTGATAGACATATTTGCACGAACTATATAAAACATCTAGGGTATTGTAATAAAGCATTTGTACCACAACTAAGAATGTAATATATCTCCCAGCTTGCAAACCATCAGAATCATTAGTCAGTGCTGATTTTTATTATTATACTTTAGACAGTTCTAGTTTGCTCGCAAAACAGGCTTTAAAAATGAAAGGAGATCCCTTTCAAGGTCCTGTTTAAAAAGGAGATAAGTGTATAGGTTTACAGACCTTTTTTTTTCCAGTGCAAAGTGAAGATGATACTGTCTCTCCATTTCTAGTTTAAAAATATTTTGTTTGTAGGGCAAATGATATTGTGGTGTAGAATGAGACGCTTTCTAAGTGACTCTTTTGAATGTCGTACTGTAAACAAACACAAAGTAGTAAACATCAAACCCTAATTACTTTTGCTCTGCACCTTACCACACTAATCCTTATTATTGCCTCTGGCTCTATTCTTCACTAATAATTTATTCAAGGATAATAATAAGGACATAATTGAGTCGTTGCTCATTTGACATAAACAAAATTGCTACCCATGTTTGTTTTCCAATCCATCAACTGCACTATCATCACTACCTGATTCTGATTTTAAACTATTTCTGTCAAACTTAGGTCTGATTAGCACCTGAACATTTTACTTACTGAAGTACAAATGCTTTCTCAAATCTATTTTGCTGCACTATGGCTTCAGCCTGTGTCTTTTTCACTAATACTATTTATTGAAGGCTTGAAGAACTGTAACAAAATACAATGAAAAAAGTGAAACAAATTAATACTTTTATGAAATAACAATGTAATGGAACATGAGAAGTTTTTGGAAGTTACTCATACTTGTTCTGTCATGCTGGACAGATGCCCGTCTAATATGAGCACTCAAAAACTGTCAGCAACAGAAAGTTCACAGGATTGATTGCTTGATGAATCAATCTTCTGAGTAGAAACTCTTGCTAAAAAACTAACTTAAATCTCTCTTGTCACCAAATACTTCTTGTCCTTTTCTCACAGATATGGAGAACAGACTACTCCTTAGTTTTCACAGCTTCTCACAAATTTGATGAATGTCAATGTACACTCATTTTTCTCTCGTAGAATAAATAGCAAAAGTTTCCTCAAACTTTGCTTAAAACTTGTGTTTTTAGACCACTGCAATTGATCTAGCTTGGACTTCCTTTCAAAGTAGTGCACGTAAATTGGATGTAAGATTTCAGCTGCAGTTCTGTCAATGGTGAGTGAAGGAGTATCTGTATAATCTGCATAAAATATATTCTTGTTTGTGTGCCCCAGAATGACTTTTAGCCTTTTTGCAACAACACCATGTTGTCGCTACTAATTTTCACAGAGTAACCTTTCTGCAGAACAGTGACTTTATCTATTTTTCAAAGTTTTGGATTCACAGGGTTGATGGCTTCTTCTAGACCTGGAACTTGGGACCTGTCCTTACACTTGTCTTCAATCTCCTTTCTTCAAATCACTTGCACAACTAATCCTGCTGGCCATCAGCTCTCTGATGAGTTATTAGAAAGTGTATGGTAGGTCAGCAAGCTATCACGCAGAAATCAGGCAGATCTTTTTGTTCCTTCAGTGAATGGTGCATTCCTTTTCCAAAAACCAGGCATGTAGACACAGAGAAGCCTAATCAAGACTAATGCTGGTAGAAGGTGAAGAGGGGAAAGTTTCTTTTCCATTAAAGGCTATATAACCATTGACATAGTAAAGCAGAAATAGCAATAAAAATTGTCTCCCCTAAGCAGGTCCTCTTTATTCCAAAAGAGTACTCCCTTGCAGAGACATTAAAGGAGAAATTAGTAAATATAGGAAGACTTCCTTTGGAAATCTGCTATCCTTCAAATGACACCAAAAAGAGAAGTTAGAAATCATGTGCAAGCAATTCCACCTCTGAATGATGTTTAGCTATCAGAGACACTATCTGAAAAAAATTTCTCCTTTAATTCATTTCCAGACTAGAGCAAGTCAGATGTGCAGATAGGAGTGGGGTGATTCTGGCAGGGCACTTTGTTTTCATTCTGTTCCCATTAACTCAGGAGGTGAAATCTCAGCCTGCTGGAAGCCAAGAGAGATTTGCAATAGATTTCATCAGAACCAAATAGCTTGAGCTGTGTTGCAGGCAGCCCTGTACCCTGCTGACCCCCCCCCAAAACTGTCCCTTCCCTGCCCCTTCTATACATTGCAAACAAAAGACACAATCAGTTCCATGGCACAAGCCCAAGAAGAAAGACTGTTTTGGGGATTTTTTAATCTTCAGCACTTGAGGTATAGGTGTCTAACATTTGATTTGATTAGTTATATTTTTTCGCGGGTGCTGAGGGAGCTGGCTGAGGTCATTGCCGGACCACTCTCCATCATCTTTGCCAAGTCTTGGGAAATGGGAGAGGTGCCTGAGGACTAGAGGAAAGCAAATGTCACTCCAGTCTTCAAAAAGGACAAGGAGGAGGACCTGGTTAACTACAGACCTGTCAGCCTCACCTCCATTCCTGGGAAAGTGA
>NW_010159153.1:0-5158 GCF_000695765.1 Mesitornis unicolor
TGGACCAAAGAGCTCTAAGCAAAACCCCAGAAAGGGTTATAGTCTGTGAAATACCAGGGTATTGAGATTTAGTGTGTGTATTAAATTACTGGTAATTAGGTTTAGGATTTGTGTGATAAGTGTGGTTGCTATATCTGGTAGAAACAGAATTGTTGGTTAGCAAAATAGAAGTGTGATATTAGATGTAGATTCAGTTAGATATGTTATATTACAAAATAGAGCCGCAATAGATTTTCTGTTACTGGCCCAAGAGCATGGATGTGAGGATTTTGAAGGAACGTGTTGTGTGAATTTATCGGATCGTTCTGAATCAATGCATAAAAGTATCCAGCTTTTGAAAGATGGAGTGAAAGAATTACAAGTAGATGATAGATGGGATTGGTTGGCTAACTTGTTTAAAGGTTGGGGATTATCAGAATGGATGTTTTCTTTATTGAAAACAGGATCATTGATTTTATGCGTTGTTGTAGTTGTGCTACTGATGTTGCCATGTCATGTCTCTGCTGCAAAGGACTCTGCAGCGAGCATCACGGGTGATTCTTGTAGCACAAGTACAAAAAGGGGGAATTGTTGGAGGCTTCATGAATTAAAATTGATATGATTACATAGAGTTCTATGGTTTGGAATCACCACCTTAAGAATTCTGTAATTTAGAAAGACCACCTTAAGATGACACAGGGTTAAAGAAAGAGAAAGTACGACGATGCGGCAAGAGAACGACTTGGAAGTAAACCAACAGGAAGCGAAAGTAAACCAACCTGACCCAGATGTGGGCGGTGACATGTATGATAGTAACCAATCATGTATTAGCTTAGATAATATGGACACATATATGTAACCAATAGAAATGCTTATGTAGTGTGACTAAGGGATTTTGAACTATAAAAGCGCAGCTTCTGATAAAATAAAAGTCTTCGATTTATAACTCTTATAGAGTCGTCTTGGAGTCCTGTGGTCGTCTTGCAAGTAAGCACATATATTCAAAAAACTTTCTCTTAGGTCACTGCTTTTGCTCTTAACAGAAGAGCCATAAAGCACCGTGCTTCTATACAATCATACAAATTACTTTTAATACTACCATAGGATCTGAGTTTACAGTGCTCAGCTGAAACTATCTATTAAGTAACATGGGAATAGTGAAAATCTATTTTAAAGTTAGCATTGAACCGTGCTTTGCAAAATATAAAGCAACAGAAGAATTGGGCTAAATCTGGTTTTTTCTTTCAGCCAACAGGAAGAAAAGAGTGGAAAACCTGAAACCAAGATTAATTCAAGTTGAATTTGGCTTAGTGATCAAAACAGAAGAGACAGAAAAAAGCTCTTTCTTTACACCCACACAACAAAGAGAAAAGTTTTATTAAGCTTTACAGTAGTGATCATCTGCAGTGAAAATGTTCAGCTGAAGTAAATTCTGATACTTGGACTAGAAGCAGTGAAGGTGTGACATTTATATGAAAGAGGGATCTGATCCAAATTGCTAAACATTACCTCTCTTTAAATCCTTTTGATAGTATGTAATTGCATGTATTTCTTGCTGCTTTGTAATAGGACACACAATATTTTTATTCTAGCTCTGGAAATCAAGTGATAAAAAGTGCAATTTTTTTACTTTTTTTCTTAAACAAAATATGGCTGAAAACAAAGCTGCTTTTTGCTCTCTTCTTAAGTAAAATATGCAGTGAAAACTTTTCAGTTATTATCCCTAAGACTTTGCATTTCTACAAGCGAACTAAATCTGTTTATTAAATGACATTAAATGACTAGTTTTCAGCTAGTAATATCTTGATTTCTGGTTGATAAAATTATGTTCCTCACGTCCTTTGGAGGTGGCTTTCTTTTTCCTTTTCCTTTTTGGATTTTCATTTGCCAGGCAGGCGCGAAGTCCAGATGAATCTTTAAGTACTGAATTTATATAGTATCTCATCAGAGCTGTAAGTTCTGCTGATGTGTGAGGAGCTTAGAGTTTCCCATTTATGTTTGTACAGATTAAAGAAGATGCATCGGGGTTAATGGTAAGTAATGGTGAGGTTGTAAACAGCATATAGGGCCCTTCTGATTGCCTTGATAGTTGGATAGAGATAATCAAAGTACCAACTGAATGACTGCACTTCGGCTTTCTGAAAGAGTCAAAAAACTCCATATACTACAAAATACAGTTATGAAATTATAAAGGCAAAGCTCAGCCTGAACAATCTGTTTTATAGAATTGGATTTATGGGTTCACTATTTATATAAGGGGAAAAAAGAAGACAATTAAATATGAAACAGGCAACAGTTCTGTTCTTTTGCTGAAGCTCATTAGGTGTAGGCTCAGCATCCCATGGACTTGCATCTGGTATTCTGTCTTGCTTAAAAAATGATGGAGCTGGTCAGTATAGAAGCTTTGGAGGTAACAAAGCCCTTAAAAACATATTAACCTTAGAGGAAGCAAAAACAATTGTATAATTTAATTTCTGAGCACAGCACTAGAGCCATTGTAACCTACCTTTCACAAATGCCTGTGGTGTCTCCAGGATCAGAGCCTTCTGACCCCCCAGCTAAATAAGAAATCGACTGAACAACAGTTTGCGACTCCACGTTTTAATGTTGAGGTCTCCAATTTGGTTAATGTGGAGAGGACTACATTGTAGTGTTTGTCTTAAATGTATTGTGCCCAAACCACTCCAGCGTGGAACCTTTGCTCACATCAGAAGCTCACACCACGGGTGTTTAAAATATACTGAGAAAACGTATTCCTTCTGTCTGACAGAATGAGCTGCATTTGCTCTTCCAGCTCATTGGAAGAAGTGATTCAGAGAGAACCCATTTACTCTGAAATTGTCAGGAGGCTCAGGAAACACCTTGGAAGTGACTCAGTTACCAAGTTTGCTCCTGGGAGCTTTCCTCTCTGCATTGGACAATAAACCACCTCTAATTACAGAGTACAGAATACGAAGCCTCAGCGATATGCAGAGAACCTTTGTTGGTCTTCAACACAGCATTGAAAACCCTCCTCTCAAATATTCCTGCCCCAAATACACAAATGCACTGTCTCTGAATTCTCTGATTTACTCAAGTCCTTTTATGCTGTCAAAATTAATAGAGTTACAAACTTTTCTTATAGGTTATGGATTATGATACATGCTGGTGAAAGGGATGCTTTTCACACCTTCCTGTGAGGTCACTCCAGCCAATCTCTGTGACACACTGAAATTTTAGAATAAGGAATTTGTGTCCAATTGACTTCAAACCAGAGAATCAGAATGACTGATTTACTTCAAGGATACAAACTGCAGTTTTCTGTATCTCCTATCAGCCATTCTTAAAAAAAATATCACCCCCTTCTGATTAGTTACCATATATCAATCCTTGCTATGTCATTTAGGTAGAAAACTGCACCATTTGCTTTAAGGACTGGCTGAAGTCCAGGGCAAGTGCATCAGTGCATAAGAGTGAACCAACCTCTAACCATTACCTGTCTTCATCTGTAGAGCAATTAAGTTAATCAGGGAACTTCACTGCACAGATAAATGCTCTCATTCATTCTCCTGCATTTCCCTGTCTTATCCATAAGTAATGAGCAGTGTTAACAAAATTCCTCTATCAGGATGTCTCAACAATTATTTGTTTTTAAGATAAACAAAACAAAACAAAGCAAAACAGACAACCTTGTCCAAATCAGGGCTCATTGACTTCCTAACAATATTTGTATAACAAGTAATTCTTTCCTTCAAATATCACCTATGGAGTTACACAGCTACAGCTTGTCAGAATACAAGACATCAATTGATTATGTAGATGTAACTTTTAAATAAAATAAAATAATTTGATCCAAACATAGTTTCCTTTTGTACACAGAATAGTGGTACATACGAACACAGGAAAGTAATTCCACAGACCTTGAAGATTTATAAATCTATAAGAAATAGTAACTTCCTAAAAGTTACTAGTTCAGTGCAGTTTTGGTGACTTTTTAATTAAAAAGTTTTATCATCAGTTTGTTAGAACAAGTTCTTCAATGGGAAGGGTTATTTCAAGCAGGTTTAAATGCATCTCTGACATAGATCAGAAATTTCTGAAATTGCACACGTTCTGAGGAGCAAACAATGTTTGACAAAAGAAGTTAAGGTCACTCATAGAGGAAGAGGGAGGAAATTTGGGATGCTTAATTTTTTCTCTTTTTCCCTGCAAATTAAAAATGCTTCGTATCTTGAAATCATTCTGAGTGAATGAAAACTGGTTTCCAACTGGCTCTACTAAATCAGTACCTGTTAAACTAGGGTGATGCAAAATCCAGGTCATTCTGGATTTACTGATCCAGCACTGCTGTCTTAGGTACACAGGAGGCACCCCAAGATCACCACTGCTGTCATTGGTTGATTGGAGCTGAAAGGATACTCCCTCTGTGCCACTCTGCTGAGACCTGCTCTGGAGTACTGCAACCAGGTCTGGGTCCCCAGGAACAAGGAAGACTTGGACCCCTTGGAGCATATCCAGAGCAGGCCAAAGAAATGATCAGAGGGATGGAGCATCTCTCCTATGAAGACATGCTGAGAGAGCTGGGGTTGTTCAGCCCAAAAACAAGAAGGCTTGGGGGAAATCTTACTGCAGACTTTCAATACATAAAGGGGGCTTACACGAAACACAGAGACTTTTTACAAGGTCCTGTAGTGATAGAACTGTGGACAATGGCTTTAAACTGGAAGAGGCAGTTTTTGATTACATGAAAGGAAAATACTGTTTACAATGCAGTTAGTTAGATACTAGAACAGTTTGTCCAAAGAAGTTATGGGTGTCCCCTCATTGGCCATGTTCAAGGACAGGTTGCATGGGCCTTTGAGCAACCTCATCTTGTGAAAGATGTCAGTGTCCATGGCAGAGGGGTTGAACTGTGATCTTTAAAGGTCGTTTCCAACCCAGGCCATTTTATGATTCAGTGATTCTATGATAACCTGATATGTTTTTTTGTGTTACCTTGATGATCTATGAAAAATTAAAAATTAAGTAACGACAATTTCTCATTATAGAAGATTATAAATTTTAGAGAAACAATTACACTGTCCCAGAAACTTCCTCCTTTTTTTCCCTTGATATCGTTCCTCTATCTAAGGCAGGTTCATACCCTTCGAAATCCCTTGATATCGTTCCTCTATCTAAGGCAGGTTCATACCCTTCGAAA
>NW_010159154.1:0-1961 GCF_000695765.1 Mesitornis unicolor
ATATATATATATTTAAGCACAAAAGTGTGTTTAATTTGCCTCGAGGGGTACAATAAAAATTCCCCAACATGACACATCAGTCAGCAGCTAGATCAGATGAGGTAAAATCTCCAGTCATGCCATACTTGCAAGCACATGGTGCCCAGATGTGACAGCATGAGAGAAGGACTTAGTTCACAAAGGACTTATCTATATCTTTGCTTATCAAGCTATACTTGGCTGCAGTCTTAAGGGATTCGTTTATGTTATTGTAGATTGCATGGAGTTGTCTTTTGTCTCCCACCTTGGTTCCTGGAATTCTTTCATTAGCCTTGTTCGTTATGTACCATCTGTGTCTCCTCCTTTTTCTTCCTTATCTGACTGATGTGGTTAGTACTAGAAAACTTCTTCATTCCATGATGGGAATTTGCACAATTTTCCACATAATTTACTTAGTGAATTCCAGTAGCTCAAAACAAAAGGATCAGATTCTGATATTGTCTATGCTTATGTAAGACTGTAATAATTCCACCGATTTGAGAAGAATTTTCCTGGATTTACATTGGCATGAGTAAGATAAAAATCTGACTCAGAGTTTCTGTTTCTTCACTCACTTTAAACTTCACCAATCACACAACCCTGGCTGCTAATAATTTGACTAAAACTGGAAACAGGCTTTTTCATGGTCTGACCCTCCATGGTCTTTTCCAACTACAGAACATCAGCTGTCTGTCCCAGGAAGCTTCTGTTGACTGAAGAAACTTAAACCTCCAGTCTAAACTCCAATTAATAACTTAAAACTTTTACTAAAGTGCCATCAGAATTTTTTACAAGTTCAGGATGCATGAGAAACTTCAAAATAAGCAAGCTACTACTTGTTTGGGCTCCGACACATTTATAAACTAACACAGCTATGCACTTGCTGTAAATTATTGCAGTATCCTCCCCTTTGAGGGCAACTTAAACATTCCAGAGGGATATAAAGTGACTTTGCTGTAAATAAGAAATGGACATTCTATGCTTAGCATTTCTTTTGCTGTTTATTGTTAATAATTCTCTGCAGTACAGTGATTTCATCTTGCGGATAAGACACATATGGTTGCTGCTTTGCTTCTGCTATTGAGACTTCTGTCCTTCTGTGGTTTAGGGCTGGGCCGGCCACTAAATCCTGGACAGATGCTCTCTATTAACCCCTCTCCCCTCCCCAGAAGGGAAGAGAAAAGAGAATAAGGGAGACAGACTTTACAGGTTGGAAAATAAAACTAATAGATATAATGAAACAATAATACTGATACTACAGGATAATAATGTAAATAGGAAAATAATGGAATATATACAAATATGTACAAATATATATACAAAACCAATATAAAATCCTCCCCCTACACCCCCAATGATGATTACATCACCAGAGGCTCTGTGGAGCAGGGCACTGGAAAAGTCCCAGATCGAACTCAGCAGCAGTTGGGAGCAGGATGCAGGAACTGGATTCAGGAACACACAGATCAGGATCGGAGGCAGATGAACTAGTAGGGTTCTGCTCAGACTTCGGCCATTGCAGGAGAAGAAAAGAGCAGAGAAGGGGAGGGAAGTAGAGTCAAGATGGAAGGGGAAGGGCTGAGACCCTCATGATCCCTCAGCTTTATACTGAGTATGACGTATGTGGGATGGAATATCTTGTTGGTCAGTTCTGGATGATCTGTCCTGTCCGCTCCTCTCTGTAGGTGCAGATACAGCACCCATGGTGAGACAGTGGCCTTGTCGTGTTTATATAACATACAAGCCTTATCACTTGTAGAAGTGAACACTGTCTGGAAAAACATGTCATTAGTTTCAGCAAGTACAGCCACTTAGAAGAGACTTAGCTGAAAAGCAAAATCACTAAATAGAGAATTAGTTCTATTTAGCTCAAACCAGGACATCTTTATTGACTCTGCCAGTCTCAGGGCATGCTACTCTGTCAGCAGCACTGGGGTTCATTG